>NW_027787671.1:0-287 GCF_054177405.1 Leptonychotes weddellii | reverse complement strand
TCTCAGGCCCATCCCACTTATTATCTGCCTGGCCGTGGGCAGGCCTCGATCTCCCCAGCTAGGAAATGGGGTATGTACCCTGCTGAGTGTGACGCCTGGAGGCAGGAAGTCACTCAGCAAACAGGGCTGCTATTGGCACTAATGGGCACGTAGCCTCTGCTGGGGTTGTCCCACGGCAGGTCCCAGGGGGGTAGCTTCCGGGGGGGCAGATCTGCCTACACAGGGAGAGGGTAGCACTGGGGGGCGGTGTGCTCCCCCAGTGCCGATGGCAGGCTCTGCTCCGTGAA
>NW_027787670.1:0-287 GCF_054177405.1 Leptonychotes weddellii | reverse complement strand
AAAAAGAGTATCACCAGAGCAGAGAGCAGGAGGGCAAGTAGGAGGAGATGAGGTCAGAGAGACAATAAAGGGGGCAAGATCATCTAGAAAAAGAGTTAACTAACTATAGCCTAGGGTCATATGTGATCCGCCACCTCTTTTTGTAAATAGTTTTCTCAGAGCCACAGCCATGCCCTTTGGTTTACACGTCGTCTATGGATGCTTTCAAACTACAACAGCAGAGTTAAGTAGTTGCAACACAGACCATTTAGCCCCACTAGGCCAAAATATTTGCCATCTGGCCCTTT
>NW_027787669.1:0-287 GCF_054177405.1 Leptonychotes weddellii | reverse complement strand
TGTTATGCACAAACAATGAATCATGGAACACTTCATCTAAAACTAATGATGTAATGTATGGGGATTAACATAAGAATAAAAAAATTTAAAAAAAAAGGGGGGGTCACACAGGGGCACCTGGGTGGCTCAGTCAGTTAAGCTTCTGACTCTTGATTCCGGCTCAGGTCAAGATCTCAGGTTTGGGAGATTGAGCCCCACCTCAGGCCTCGCACTGGGCATGGAACCAGCTTAAGATTCTCTGTCTTCCTCTCTCTGCCCTCCCCACCTCCCTCTTGAGCGCATGCGCG
>NW_027787668.1:0-287 GCF_054177405.1 Leptonychotes weddellii | reverse complement strand
CCACCCAAGTGCCCCGTGAATCACACCTTTTCTTGCAGGTCTCTGCTAGCCAGGCCACTTGGGGACCTCTTCCGATCTCACTAGGAAAGGCTCTTCTGGGGCTCAGGCCTTCCTCAGCCCCCACCCGTCATCGGGAGCAGCTCTCCAGGGCGGGCCTCATCAGGGCAGTACCCATATCAGCGGGTAACTTCCTGGAAATTCTGACCTACTAAATCTCAGTGGCACTATGGCACTTTGAGGTTGGTCTGAGATCCTCAGATTGGTGGCTCTCGATCCAAAGTAGCCAG
>NW_027787667.1:0-287 GCF_054177405.1 Leptonychotes weddellii | reverse complement strand
AAAAAAAAATTAACTTTGAAAGACTAAAGAATCATGGTAAAAAAGCCATGGATTCTATGTGCAGTATTCCCCTAGTGCTGGAGTTCTACCATTCTCATTGATCGGTAAACTTGGTCTTGGCTGGCTGTTCTCGCTGATCTTCTGGGGGGAGGGGCCTGTTGCCGTGGTTCCCAAATGTCTTGGCCGGAGGCAGAATTGCCCGCCCTTGCCCGGTCCGGGCTAAGTAATCTGCTCGGGTTTGCTCTCCGGAGCTTTTGTTCCCTGCAAGCTTTCTGTACAGCTTTGGA
>NW_027787666.1:0-287 GCF_054177405.1 Leptonychotes weddellii | reverse complement strand
GGAGTCCCTACTTGGACAAGGATCATTGACCTTCATCAGCAGGAGGAGGTAGGAGTGCTTTCACGCAAGGGGGGCAGGGAGGGACCCAGGCGACCCACGGGGGTGCTTCCTGCTACTCCCTTGTTCCACTGCAACTGTGAATAGACATGTGCAGCCACTCCAAACTGAGGAGGGTATGATGATCAGGATTTAGACTCTTCAGGAATGAAGCTCAGATCCTCAGGTAAGCCACCAACACCTGCTAAGTTGAGAGCTAAGGGTGAAGGGGATTTAAAATGAAGAGTGGA
>NW_027787665.1:0-287 GCF_054177405.1 Leptonychotes weddellii | reverse complement strand
CATTTTCTGTCTTATTTTAAATAATTTTAATGTTAATTAAATTCTAAAATATAAATTTAATTATAACATATATTTCTGTAACTAAGACAAGTGGAAAACACTAAAACCATAGTTTTTGCTTATCTTGTATTGCCTTATTTCTGTCTATTCATAAACTAAGTTTATTTATTCATAAATCAAGGTCATGAATATTATAAAAGGTAAATTGGAGCACATAAGGTAAATTTTGCTAAAATATTATTTTCAACACAATAAAAATGCTATTTAAATAGCTTCTCTATATCAAC
>NW_027787664.1:0-287 GCF_054177405.1 Leptonychotes weddellii | reverse complement strand
TTTCTCCTTCGCATTTTTTTGTGCATTTTTCAAACTGTCTACATGGCAATTCTACAGAGAATGTTTAATACCCCAAATAGCCCACTCCAAGCAAGCACAGCCCTTGAGCAAAGCCCTTGTGAGTGCGCTCCTGTTCCTGCACATGGAAAGCAGGGCAGGACAAGGAGCAGGCTGACCCTCACCACATGACCGGTGTTTCTTAAGCTGTCCAGGCAGTTAAGGACAAATGCTCTCGGGGCGCCTGGATGGCTCAGTCGTTAAGCGTCTGCCTTCGGCTCAGGTCGTGA
>NW_027787663.1:0-287 GCF_054177405.1 Leptonychotes weddellii | reverse complement strand
TGTATTGAAAGAAGTTGCTGTGGCCAATGTCGAAGAGGTTACTGCCTATGTTCTCCTCTAGGACTTTGATGGATTCCTGTCTCACACTGAGGTCTTTCATCCATTTAGTTTATCTTTGTGTATGGTGTAAGCGAATGGTCAAGTTTTATTGTTCTGTATATAACTGTCCAATTTTCCCAGCACCATTTATTGAAGAGACGGTCTTTTTTCCATTGCATGTTTTTTCCTGCTTTGTTGAAGATTAGTTGACCACAGAGTTGAGGGTCCATATCTGGGCTCTCTATTCT
>NW_027787662.1:0-287 GCF_054177405.1 Leptonychotes weddellii | reverse complement strand
GCGGCGAGAAGGAGGCTGCCCTGCCTAAGCATTCGCGTGCCGAGAGAGAGAGAGCACTGTCACCCCAAAGATCTGTCCCGGTGAAAATATCCTGTAGGAAGGAAGGTGAAATCAAGACACTTTCTTTGCCTGAAGGAAAACCAGGAGAATTTGTTCTCAGCACACTTCCCTAAAATGATGAATGACCAAAGGAAGTTCCCCGGAGAAATAACAGAAGAAAACCTGGAACATCAGGGATGAAGAAAGAACAGGAAGAGTAAAAATATGGGTAAATATAATAGACTCTC
>NW_027787661.1:0-3353 GCF_054177405.1 Leptonychotes weddellii | reverse complement strand
AAACAAACAAACAAAGCTAGGTGGTACGTTCCATGACATTGATATTAGTGATGATTTTTTTATGTGACTCCAAAAGCAAAAGAACAGAAGCAAAAATAAACAAGTGGAACTATATCAAACTAAAAAGCTTCTGCACAGCAAAGGAAACCATCAAAAGAACCAAAAGGCAACAGATTGCAATAATTTCTTCCATTCATATCATGTATCTTAATAAAGGGCTAATATCCAAAATATATAAAAAAATTCATACAATTCAATAAAAAAAAGTCTGATTAAAAAATGGGCAGAGGATATGAATAGACATTTTCCCAAAGAAGAGGTACAAATGGCCAACATGAAAACATGCCAACATCACTAATCATCATGGAAATCTAAATGAACACCACAATGACATATTATCCCATACCTGTTAGAATGGTTATTAACAAAAGACAAGAAATAAGGGGGCGTCTGGTGGCTCAGTCATTTAAGCGTCTGATTTCAGCTTAGGCATGATCTCATGGTTGTGAGATCAAGCACCATTTCAGGCTCAGTGTTGGGCATGGAGCCCGCTTTAGATTCTCTTTCTCCCTTCTGTCCCTCTGCAGAACGCCCCCCCCCCCAAAAAAAAGACAAGAAATAACAAGTGTTGGCATAGAGAAAAGGAAACTTTTGTGCAGTGTTACTAGGAATATAAATTGGTACAACCAGTATGGAAAACATTACAGAGGTTTCTCTAAAAATTAAAAGTAGAACTACCATATGATCCAGCAATTCTACTGCTGGGTATATATCTGAAGTAAATAAAAACACTAATTTCAAAAAGATATATGCACCCCTATGTTTACTGCAGCATTATTTACAATAGCTAAGATATGAAATAACCTAAGTGTCCATCAAAGGATGAATGCATAGAGATGATATAGAGGGGTGTGTATGTGTATATATATAGTGGAATACTGTACTATATATATATGTATATATATATATGGAATATTAAGAATACATATATATGTACTATATATCTATATATAGATACGTAGGTATATAGGAATACTACTCAGCCATAAAAAGAATGGATGAAGCTTGAAGGTATTATGCCATGTGAAATAAGTCAGAAAGACAAATCTGTATATTACTCATATGTGGAACCTAAAAAACAAATGAACAAACAAAATGAAACAAAACTCATGGATACAGAGAACCAGAAGGGTGGTTGCCAGAGGAGAGGAGGGTGAGGGCTTAAATGAAATGAATGAAGGAGGTCAAGAGGTATGAAATTCTAGTTATGAAATAAGTTATGGGGATTTAACTTATAGGATGGTGACTACAGTCGATAATATTGCATTGCATTGCATATTTGAAAGTTGCTAAAGGTAAATGTTAAATGCTCTCATCATAAACAGAAAGATGTTTTGTATCTTTGTGTGAAGGCTGATAGTAACTACTTATTGTGGTGAACATTTTGCAGCATATATAAACATTGAATCATTATGTCCTATAGCTGAAACTAACATATAATCTAAACTATATATAAACTAATATAAACCCACTCACCCCTAACTGGGGTTATTACACCTCAATAAAAATACTCATCAATGGTGAAATTAAACTTTTTTTTTTTTCTGTAGCAAAATATTGCTTGCGATAAGCAGAGGTAGAAATCTACTATTTTTGTCTTTCTATCTAGAAACAAAACACCCGTGCGGAGGGGCTATATTTATAGCTGTATTTATGCTGTACTTGTCCATAGTTTGTGGCAGATGTTTCAACTGTTAAAAATAAGGGGGGGAGTGGTGAGGGGTAGAGAGGGGGATCCTTACATTACAACATAGAACTACTTTCTTCATAGAGAGATGTTGGTGTCAACAATTCTTGATGATAAAACAAAAACCAATTTTAGATAATGCTATAAAATGGCTATTTCTCAAGGACCAGCTCACTTGAGCACATTTAACAATGGTGTGAAATGTTGACAAAGAGAACATAAATCCTCCGCTAAGTAAAGAAATCAAATGGTGTAGCAGAGGAAGACTTTGCAGCAGGATGCGTTAGCCAAAAGGTGCATTGCAGGAATACTTTCAAGAAAATGGGAGATTTTACTTAGTGCTTGGAAGATAAAGAGTCAGTTCAAAAACTGAGTAGAAAGAGTTAGGGGTCCCCAGAAAAAGAAAAAGGAGACATAGCTTCTATGACATAAAGTCATTTTAGGCTCCCAGCTATTTTCTGCGATCTACACCCTACTTGCCCAAGCACATGTCTTGCAGAACTTCCTAGAAAGTGTCAGAATTACAAAAAAAAAAAAAAAAAAAGCAGAAACCTTGGTAGTTAAGGACTTTAAGTGGAAAAGGTACTGTAAAAATGAACAGTCTCTATCAGACAAGGAAAGAGCCTAGCCATATCAGAGACACTAAATGAGTAGCAAAACGCCCAGTGTGTGTCAAAAGTAAACAAGGCCCTGCATTCCTTCCCTGAGGTAAGGAGCTCCAAACCCCATCTAGTTTATTATTTATTTTTTATTTTGCTTATTTTCTAGCGTCAATCTTTTACTTAAATTCTAGTTAACAATGTAATATTAGTTTCAGGTGTAAAACTTAGTTATTCATCATTTACATACAACACCCAGTGCTCATCACAACCAATGCCCCATCTAGTTTATACTGTCTCTCAGAACATGTCCATAGCCCCCTTCCCATCATCCAAGAGTTACCTCTGCTTCATTATAATGTTAAAATCTCTGCTCAAGGAGGAACACAAACCTCATGAACATAACATACAATGCATGTATAGGCATGTTTCCTAAGTACTCATGCATGACATCATACCCATCTGTACATGCTATGACAAAACTCCCCTTTGTTAATATTCATCCTAAACCTAAATAAAAGAAACCCACTCACCCCTAACTGGGGGGTCACAGCTTTGTAACTTATTCCCCAGGATCTTCTTTGCTGCAAAAAAACATCCTTTGTGTGACAACTCTACCTGGTATAGTCTCTTCCTGTAACTCACCAAGGTGTGAACTCATGTTAGTTCTGTTACAATATCAGTCTTATGAGACAGTTTTTAATACACAAGCCAATTAAACAAGTCTATGCAAGGCCTTGGAGAAAATGTTGTGGCTTCAGATGGCAAGATCCTTTGATTTAAATGGAAATGAAATCTTAGGGAAAATCATGTTGCCAAAAAAAAAACTTGAAAATTTTTTTCTTTTGGTTATGCTTGAGAGTGAGGAAGGAAATCAACAAGTCTCAAGTCTTACTGAAAGATGGGAAGCACTCAACATCGCTTGGCATCAGGGAAATCCAAATCAAAACCTCAATGAGATACCACCTCACACCAGTCAGAATGGCTAAAATTAACAAGTCAGGAAA
>NW_027787660.1:0-287 GCF_054177405.1 Leptonychotes weddellii | reverse complement strand
AAAACAGAATATCTGAAACGCCCCAAGGCTCCAGGTAGAGGAGGCTGGTCCACTAAGCCCTAGGGTAGCCGCACAATGGGTGCGGTACTGTTAACGTTTAACAAGCAGCTCTCCCTGGCTTACAGAGTGCCCCTTTCTGTCGTGCAAATACTTCTACCGTGGCCAGTTCCAAGCTACCAGCATGCGGTCAAGCAGCGCACAAAATCTTTGACAGTTAAAAAATCCATTCTCCAGGAAAGGGGAACCCTCCTACACTGTTGGTGGGAATGCAAGCTGGTGCAGCCACT
>NW_027787659.1:0-287 GCF_054177405.1 Leptonychotes weddellii | reverse complement strand
CAATCAAAATATGAAATCTTACCATTTGCAACAACATGGATGGAACTTATGCTAAGTAAAATAAGTCAGTCAGAGAAAGACAATTATCATATGATTTCACTCATATGAGGAATTGAAGAAAAGAACAGAGTCATAGGGGAAGGGAGGGAAAAATAAAATAAGATGAAGTCAGAGAGGAAGGAAAACCACAGGAGACTCTTAACTATAGGAAACAAACTAGGGTTGCTGGAGGGGAGGTTGGTGGGGGATGAGGTAAATGCTGATGGGCATTAAGGAGGGCACTTGAT
>NW_027787658.1:0-287 GCF_054177405.1 Leptonychotes weddellii | reverse complement strand
AGAACGTGGAACACGTGCTCCTCAGGCTGCCTTCTGGAAGGAAGAGGGGCTCGTGGGCGGGGAGGCGCTGGGCTCCCATCCCTGCTCGCCAGCCCACTGTCCCCAGGGAAGCTGTCCCCGTCCCTGAACTTTCCTTCCAGCTGGGAGAGGGGCTTCGGGCAGTTCCTCCTTCACCCAGCTCCTGGGGGGCTACCTCGGCCGACATGCGCAGAGCATTTGCATCGGGCACTCGGTGGGGCTCCTGGGTCTGGGTTGTTACCGGGCAGGTGATGCTTACAGCCAGAGCG
>NW_027787657.1:0-287 GCF_054177405.1 Leptonychotes weddellii | reverse complement strand
GGCGCCTGGGTGGCTCAGTCGGTTGAGCGACTGCCTTCGGCTCAGGTCATGATCCCGGAGTCCTGGGATCGAGCCCCACATCGGGTTTCCGGCTCGGCGGGGAGCCTGTTTCTCCCTCTGACCTTCCCCCCTCTCATGCTGTTTCTCTCTCGCTCGCTCTCTAATAAATAAATAAAATAAAAATCTTTAAAAAAAAAAACAAACAAACAAAAAAAAACCTAACCATGCCTCTTGATCATCTGTCCAATTATTCTCCGTATTCCGCTATGATCTTTATAAAACACAAA
>NW_027787656.1:0-287 GCF_054177405.1 Leptonychotes weddellii | reverse complement strand
GAAAAAAGAACAGAGAGGGAGGCAAACCACAAGAGACTCTTAACTCTAGGGAACAAACTGAGGGTTGCTGGAGGGGAGGGCATCAGGGGATGAGGTAATTGGGTGATGGGTATTAAGGAGGGCTCTTTTTTTTTTTAATTAATTAATTTATTTATTTTTTATTCTTATGTTAATCCCCATACATTACATCATTAGTTTTAGATGAAGTGTTCCATGATTCATTGTTTTTGCATAACACCCAGTGCTCCATGCAGAACATGCCCTCCTCAATACCCACCACCAGGCCA
>NW_027787655.1:0-287 GCF_054177405.1 Leptonychotes weddellii | reverse complement strand
ACATAGGGGCGCCTGGGTCGCTCAGTCGGTTAAGCAACTGCCTTCGGCTCAGGACATGATCCCAGGGTCCTGGGATTGAGTCCCACGGTGGGCTCCTGCTCAGTGGGGAGCCTGCTTCTCCTGCTCCACCTCCTTGTGTGCACTGTCTCCTTCTCTCTCTGTCAAATAAATAAATAAAGTCTTAAAAAAAAAATACACAGGGCGCCTGGGTGGCTCAGTTGGTTAAGCCACTGCCTTCGGCTCAGGTCATGATCCTGGAGTCCCGGGATCGAGTCCCGCATCGGGCT
>NW_027787654.1:0-287 GCF_054177405.1 Leptonychotes weddellii | reverse complement strand
AAAAAGTACCATTTAACCAAATGCCTTTGGGAATTCCAACAGTAAAAATCATAATGCTCACTAGGTAATATTTTTACATTTTCTCTTTTTTTTTTTTGTAGGAATGTGTTTCTTTTTGAGCAACTTTAGTAAGGTATAATCGATATGAACTAACCTGCATATTTTGAAGTGTCTACTTTGACAAGTTTTGAGACATATATACACCCATGGCACCATCCATCTTCATGATCTAGAAAATGAACGTATATCCATCTCCCCCAAAGATATTTCTTGCTCCTTTATAAACT
>NW_027787653.1:0-287 GCF_054177405.1 Leptonychotes weddellii | reverse complement strand
CTGTTCTGGATCAGAGCCACTTTATCCAAAGCCAGTATTTTGAGGAGACATGGCCACCTGTGTTGTACAAATGGGAGGAGGTCTCCAGTTGACTAAGAGATGCACTTGACCTGAGTCATCTTACTATTTCCTTGGGGTGGAGTTAATGTGTGGAGAGCTAACCCTCCTAGACACAAGGGCGCTATGGGTCTGTCACAGGCAAAGTGAGGAGGACAGGAACCTAGAGGGCTAACTGGTACACCGGCCCACCACACGAAGTGGCCCTAGGCATCTGGATACTTGGAACA
>NW_027787652.1:0-287 GCF_054177405.1 Leptonychotes weddellii | reverse complement strand
TAACTAAGCCTTGACTCTCCTCCTCACCAGCTGTGTGACCCGGGCCGATGACCCCACCTCTCTGGGCTTTTGTTTGCTCCTTTGACAAACAGGGATGTGAATGCTGCTTCCTATTTACCCACAAATATGGTGACAGAAAAGCGTTTTCTCAGCCAAAATAGTCTCCCAATGCAGAAGCCAGATCTTTCTTTTTTTTTTTGTAGTTTTTAGTTTTATTATGTTATGTTAGTCACCATACAATACATCATTAGTTTTTGATGTAGTGATCCACGATCCATTGTTTTCGT
>NW_027787651.1:0-287 GCF_054177405.1 Leptonychotes weddellii | reverse complement strand
CTTGGGGGCACCTGGGTGGCTCAGTTGGTTAAGCGACTGCCTTCGGCTCAGGTCATGATCCTGGAGTCCCGGGATCGAGTCCCACATCGGGCTCCCTGCTCGGCAGGGAGTCTGCTTCTCCCTCTGACCCTCCTCCCTCTCATGCTCTCTGTCTCTCATTCTCTCTCTCACAAATAAATAAATAAAATCTTTAAAAAAATAATAATAAAATCTTTTTGAATTTTCATCTTTATAGTCAAATTCCATCGCTTCATCGTATTTATCCTTATTTTTGTATATATATATTT
>NW_027787650.1:0-3354 GCF_054177405.1 Leptonychotes weddellii | reverse complement strand
AAAAAAAAAAACTACTTTATTGCTGTGGCACATGGCTAACTCAGTCAGTGGAACATGTGACTCTTGATCTCCGGGTCGCGGGTTCGAGCCCCATGTTGAGTGTAGAAATTACTCATATAAATAAAAGTTAAAAAAAAAAACTTTATTGCTAAAAATTGCTAAGCATCATCTGAGTTTTCAGCAATTCGTAATCACTGATCACAGACCGCCACAATAAATATAATAATGAAAAAGTCCAAAATACTGCAAGAATTACCAAATTGTGACACAGAGACACACAGTGAATGGACACTGTTGGAAAATGGCGTCCACAGACTTGCTGCCACAAACCTTCAATCTGTAAAATGCAACAATAGCTGTGAAGCGCAAAGATGCAAAGTGCGGTAGAATAAGGTATGCCTATACGGACATATTAGTGAAGATTTCACACTGCCTTCTGGGAAAGCACATACAACATCCCAAAGCCAACAAGCTGGTGCTGGTGACAGCCCACGTCCCCACCTGGACCCCTCTCCACTTCTGGGCATTCTGTTCTGACTTCCAGCACCACGGCCTCCACCTTCATGGGAAGGCTGCCCCGGGGGTTCAGAATCCTGCTTTGCCTGTGCCCACGACATGCCAGGGGTACCTGGGGATGACTATCTCCCTGGGGACAGCCTTTCAACATTGGAAAGGAGGCATTTCCTTTACCCCACACCCCAGGGTTCCCTCCCACCCAGGATTCAGTCTTAGGCACCCACCGTGATGGGTGGCTTAGTAATGCAGCCCTAACCAGCTGCCTCCCCTCCCCTGCTCCTTTGTGGTGTCCCTGCACCTTCTCCTTTTTTTAATTTAATTTAATTTAAATTCAATTAATTAACATATAGTGTATTATTAGTTTCAGAGAGAGTTCAGTGACTGATCAGTTGCATATAATACCCAGTGCTCATTACATCAATGCCCTCCTTAATGACCATCACCCAGTTACCCAATCTCCCCACCCACCTCCCCTCCAGCAAGCAACCCTGTTTGTTCCCTAGAGTTAGGAGTCTTTTATGGTTTGTCCCTGCACCTTCTAAATAAACTACAGGTATTCAGTCATTTTAAGTGTCATTAAATTTCCCATAAAACACCTCTATTATTTCCCTCATGGAAATTCCTCCCCCAAAAGCCTTTTTTCCTTAGGGCTGCCCAACCTTTCACAAATCCCCTTCTGTGATCCTTAGAAATGCATCTCTCCCCTCAGTCTGCAGAGGCAAAACAAAATCCTAGAAGCTCTCACACCCCTGCCGCCCACCCTGAAACTTATCAATACATTCATGCAGCAAAAATAGATTTCTTCCAGAAGGGAATGCTGTTACCACCCAAATATGATGTCCCTATAAATACCAGTGCAGAGGACAGCAGGGAGCCGCCCTGCTGGTGTGAAAGCTAGAACCCAAAGGCACATGCCCTGCTGTTCTCTGGGGTCTGGCCCCCACCCCTCTCATCTCTCACCTCTCCCTACCTTCCCTTGGCATTTTATGCAGATCCAGCAACACTGAATTAACTACTCGCTGTTTTCCCAAAATAGGCCGTGCTGTCTCTTTCCTTCTGCCTTTTTTAAATACAGTTCCATACGCCTGAAATATCTTGTGTTCTCAGGGGCTCCTAAGGATTTGCTTCTTCTCACCCCATCCAAACTCCCATGCTCTAGGACTTTCTCACCCTAAAAAGGAAGAGCTTGGGAGCGGATTGCCTCAGAAGACTGAGCTTCCTTCTCAAGATGATCAAGATGAGCCTAATGATAGCCCAACCAGACATTTCAGATGGGATTGCAGATCTGGATAATGAAGTCGGTCCCAGAGTCCCCAGCAAGCCCACTCATCATCCCAGGTGTTTTTCCAGTTGTCTTTAGGTGATGAGTTAACGACACAGCAGTAGATAAAATGAAAACACGCAGTAGGCGAGATATTTTTTCTCAAATTCCCTCAGCCTTTCTAATCACCAAAAAAAAAAAAAAAGTCTAATTTTTGTTACTTATAGGTCTTCAACATCTAACATCTGCTAATCTCTCATTTTTTAAAAAAAGATTTATTTATTCACTTGAGAGGGAGAGAGAGAGAAAGAGCGGGAGGGGCAGAGGGAGAGGGAGAGAGAAACTCAAGCACATTCCCCACTGAGCGCGGAGCCGGACGAGGTGGGAAGGGCCTCAATCCCGTGACCCCAAGATCAGGACCTGGGCCGAAACCGAGCCGGAAGACCAACTGACAGTGCCACCCAGGTGCCCCCGCTAATCGTTCATTTTTAAAAGGTGTAGAAATAATAGTATTGTTTTCTCATGGTATTATGTTTATAATTCCCTTCTACTTAAGGTGATACCTTTTTTTTTCCATTGATATTAATGCTGTCAAGTTCTCATGTAAATCTAAACTGATTAATTATATGCATACACACACATATACGCGTGATATATATATAATTATAATTACATTACAATTATATATATATAATTAAATGTATTAACCACAGACACTGCTTGCATGTGACAAAAATTTGCGTAAGTGATACTCAAATGAGCTGAGTGTAGAGAAGAAGCTAGAATAGGCTGGAGTAGTTAGGATGCCTGCCTTCCTTGGTACCCATGAAGTCTCTGGTGGGCAGAGTCCAAAGCAGCTGTGCTCCCCCAAATGCTTGGAAGAAGCAAATCCTGAGAAAACTGGCTGAAGCCAGTATTCCCAGCCTCATAAAGGGCTTCAGAAACCAGGCAACCATTTGAACTTGCCCTGTTCCCCTGCTCCTGGGGTGTCCCACCAAATTTTCACATCCCTGGATTATTTCAGAGTCCAAAAACCATTGTTTTAGCTCCATTTGGCTTCTCTGAAGTACAAGGCAGAGGAAGTTCCCATCTTGCAGAATCCCAGCTGTGATGGAGGACAAAGGGTCTCCTGTCTTTGAGAAACAAATGAAGCTAAAGATTAAAGGCATTTTCTGATCCTCACTTAAAGAGGCAGCCCCAGAGCAAAACGACCAGACCCTGCGAAGCTGCTTTTGACGTCAAGGCTGAAAAACGATGAATGGTTAAGCTTGTCGTTTTTATTCTGAAATGTGGCTTCGAGATATGCAAGATGGGGCCTTTCTCTTCCTCACCTTTCCGATTGCTTGCTGTCACTCAACCAAATTCGTTCAAATATATTTATCCAGCAAGGTTTTATGAGCCAGGCTCTGTTTTAACAGCAGGGACAACGAGAAGCCAGAACAGCAAAGTACTTCACCTCAGAATCCTATACTCCAGAGATTCTAGAAAGGGGAGACAGAGAGAACGAACATAAATGAAACACAAACTGAGGGTTCTAGAGGGGAGGGGGGTGGGAGGATGGGTTAGCCTGGTGATGG
>NW_027787649.1:0-13772 GCF_054177405.1 Leptonychotes weddellii | reverse complement strand
AGCACTGGGTGTTATGCACAAACAATGAATCATGGAACACTTCATCTAAAACTAATGATGTAATGTATGGGGATTAACATAAGAATAAAAAAAAAAAAAAAAGAAGTCCTCCAGGCTGAAATAAAAGAACACTAGGTAGTATCTCAAAGTTAGGTCAAGAAATAAAGAACTTCAGTAAAGGTAACTCTATAAGTAAATTTAAAAGCCAGTATTATTATATTTTATATTCTCAATTCTTCCTTTTATTTCCTACATGATTTAAAAGACAAATGTGCAAAACAATTATTATAAGTCTAGATTAATAATCACACAATGTATAAAGATGTAATTTGTGACAACAGATTAAAAGAATTGAGCTGTAAAATAGAGTTTTTGTATGTTACTTAAGTACAGATGGCATTAATTCAAAATAAATCATTATATATTTAGTATGTTAAATAAAATCTCCATGGCAACCACCAAGGAAATATCTAAAAAAACAGTCACAGAAAGAAGTAATAATGAATCAAAGTGGGACACTACAAAGAATCAATTAAACACAAAAAGAGACAGTAATGCAGGAACTGAAAGACAACAAAGCTAGGACATACTGGAAACAAATATTAAAATGGCAGAAGTTTGTCCTTCCTATAGGTAATGAAAAATAAATGGATTAAATTCTCCAATCAAAAGTCAGAGACTGGCAGGATGGATTTAAGAAAAAAACATCATCCAACTATATGTGGTCTCTAAGAGACTCATTTTAGATCCAATGATGCAAATAGATTCAAAGTAGAAGGATGGAAAAAGATATTCCATGCAAACTGTAAGCAAGATAGCTGGGTTACTAACAATACTAATATCAGACAAAATAGACTTTAAGTCAAAAATTGTTACAAAAAACAAAGAAGGACATTAAGTACTGATAAAGGACATTATACACTGAAGAACATTATATAATTCATCAAGAAGCTATAATAATTATAAACATAAATACCAAACAACAGGGCCCCAAAATATATGAAGCAGATACTGACAGAATTGAAGGGGGAAATAGACAGTTTTACATTAACAGTGGCGGAGTTCGGTACCCCTCTCCAATAATGGTTAGAATATCTAGACAAAAGAACAATAAGAAATAGAGGACTAGAACAACATTATAAACCAACTAGACCGAACAGACATATGTAGATTACTCTACCCAACAGTAGCAGAATGCATATTCTTCTCAAGTGCACATGAAATCAAATTTATAGTGTAAAATGTTTGAAAAGTTCTGTGTAGGATTTTTTTTTAATTTTTAGTAATTGATATTAATAACCAATCTATAACCAATTTTAGTCTGAGACTTGTCATTAATAACTGGTAATGAGGTTTTGGAAGCATTTTATCTACCATGTCTATTTTGGAAGCTACTTTTCTGCATTAAAAAGAACTAAAATTCTTAGGTCAGTTTACAACAGGTCAGAAAGTGGTTTCTCCCTGCAAATAACCAGCTTTTAGTTCTTTTAGTACTTTGTTCTTTCTTTTTTCTGTTTTCTATCTCATTTACTTCTTTTATCTTTACTTCCTCTTTCAATTTCCCTTAAGTTTTTTTAATTTTCCAACTTATGTTTTAAATACCTAATTCTTTTTATATCATTTATTAATACAATGAATGTCAAAGCAATGAATTTTTCTGAGTACAATTTTAGCAGTATCATATATTGTGATATATATGCTTTTATTATTTTTACTTTTTAGATTAATTCACATTTTAACTGAATGTCATTCAATTTACTTTGTGCGCCTCTATTTTTTTTTTTTTTAAAAGATTTTATTTATTTGACAGAGAGAGACACAGCGAGAGAGGGAACACAAGCAGGGGGAGTGGAAGAGGGAGAAGCAGGCTTCCCGCAGGGCAGAGAACCCGATGCGGGGCTCGATCCCAGGACCCTGTGATCATGACCTGAGCCGAAGGCAGATGCTTAACGACTGAGCCACCCAGGCGCCCCTGTGCGCCTCTATTTCTAAGTAGTTGTTTTTGTATTGCTTTTTCTATTTTTATTAGCAATTTCTAGTTTCAACATACTCAGCTCAGAAAAGGCGACCCTTATGATGACAACTTTAGGAAATTATTGTGCTTTTTAGGATACAGATGTCCATGTATATCCTAAAGAGAGCATTGAGTTACATATATGTATATGGAAATATAGAGGGATATGCATGAGAATCTCCCAAAAAGCAAAATACCTGGGTGTGTGTGCTTCTGTATGAATGCACATGCTCTGGGGTTGATTAAATTGAAAGGGCACTCACTGTCTGTTAGCAATTCAGTCTGAAATATACATATATATGATAAACTTATTTATCCTCCTTATCCATATTCATTTGTCGGTGTGTCTATTTTATCTGTCACTGGCTGAGAGATAGGTCTACATCAATTTCTCTATTTTCTTTCTTTTATTTTTGCTTTATGTAGTGTGACGGTATTTTAGTAGCTATATACTCATGACACTTCTATGTTCCTTGTGGATTACATCTTTTTTCCATCAGAAAGTGCCCCAGTTTGTTTCCTTTAAAGCTATACCTTGCATTCAGTCTTGTTTGAAGCTAACCTTGCAATTCCTGATTATCTCGGCACACATTTGGCTTTTATCTTTTTAATGTCAACTCTTGTGGATATGGGGCATTTCACACCTGTCTTTGTAATCATGACCCTCAATTTTCCACATTACCACACAAAGATGTAGGTACATCTGACTTAAGCAGCTATTCAGCTATTTGACAGTAAACAAATGAGTTTACAATGTTAGAAAAGAAAATGAAAAACAAATGCTAGAGAGGGTGGTTATCACTGTCCTGGGAAAAGCAAAAAATAAAACTCAACATTGTATCTTCTCACCAACATTTCTCAATTCCTATTCTCAGTTCCCTCCCAATAAAACTCCTTTTCCCATACCTGCTTCCTACCTCAGGCTTTCACACTACCTAGGTCTACCACTCTTCTGAGAAACCCCACACTCTCACTCCTTTCATTTTTCTCCTCCCTAAGCAATCTGATCCACTCTCCCCATTTTCCTTGCCATCTACATGCTCATGGCCCTCCAATGTATCTCTCCAGACCCTATGTGTCCTCTGAGCTCTAGACTCACACATGTGAACTCATGTTTCCCAGCCCTCAAATCTGTTCCCCCTCTCTTCCTCATCTGAGGAACTAGCCTACATACTCGCCCACACGAGAAACCTAAGATTCACCCCTGTCCTCCTCCTCCCTCACTCCTCACTTCTGAATCACCAAATCCACAAAGGCTGACTTCTAAGTAGCTCAAAACCCAACCACCTCTTTCCTTTGTGACTGCCATTCCCTTTGGGAAATCATTATTCTTTTCTCGTGCAGCTAAAGGGATTTTTTTTTTTTAAGATTTTATTTATTTATTTGAGAGAGAGCACACAAGTGGCGGGGAAGAGCCAGGCAGAGGGAAAGGAGAAGCAGGCTCCCTGCTACGTGGGGCTTGATCCCAGCACTCTGGGATCATGACCTGAGCCAAAGTATATCAGTAGCTTAACCTACTGAGCCACCCAGGTGCCCCTAAAGGGATCTTTCTAAAGGCAGATTTTGTCATGTGTACTCGCCCACCCATGCACCCACATACACTCTTAAAATTATTCTATGGCTTTGGATCAAATAACATGGCTCCCTGATTTCTGGTAACTCCTACAGTTTTGTCTGATATACTCTCACTCTATTTTATGCAGTTACGTTAGACACTGCTGTGTATCTGGAATAAGGGAAGTTCTCTCCCACCTCAGGAAAAATGCTGCAATGTTCTCTTCCTTTCACCCCAGCCTCTGCTTCTTCATTCCTTGAAACTTGAGTAAAATTTAATTTTTCAAGGAAGTCTTCATAGACCAAATTAGATCTCTGTGCATATACCTCCTAGATGGCACTCCTCATCGTGTGTCTTTCTCACCTTCTAAGCTCCAAGAAGGCAGAGAGAAACCCTGTCCTGGACATCACTATGTTCCCAGCACCTGTTATACTTCCTGGGATGTAACAGGTCATAATAAATACTTATTAACTACACAGGCGGTGTACATATATACTTCTGTATTTTTATATTAAAAATTAATTTTAAAATAAAAGGTTATTTACCCTAACACACAGAGAATCCATTTGCTCACATCATGAAAATAATTTCATCTACTCTAAATTGGAAAATCACTGCAGATGTCAGAAGCACTTATAATTACAAATTCCTTTTTCCTTGGTTCCTTCTTTTCTATCAAACAATCTGATAAACTCCTAGAATGTTACCAGTGTTGTGTCATGCTGTGTAACGATTTCTAATAATTTCAAACTTGGGCATGTTTCTGGTTGACATGCTGTGGGTCTTCTTGTAAGAGATCTACACCCTTGACAGCTGCATAAAATTAATCATATTTTTAAATAGACACCTTAATGACAAATAGCTTTTGCAAAGAGACAGAGTTACACTTTAAACTATTTTAATGGGCATAGAACTGTAATAGCAATATTTCCACCCATTTTTTATCTAAAAGTAAAAAAGAAGTTCGCTGAAATTTAGATGATGCATAAAGAAGCAAACTCTGCTGGACTTTTTTTTATTCTTATTAAGTGGAGGAAGTGCACAGAAATGTGAGATGAGCTTATTTATAGAAATGTCAAAAATAACTTTCAACACATGCTGAAAACCCTTTTCTTTGCAACTACGTGAGCTGGCTTTACACCGTGGTTTGACACTTTCCCCTGAAGCTTTCTCTATTTTGGATATAAAGAGAGTAGAACAGAATTAGATATTCTTTTTTAAAAAACAGTATATAAAGTTTTTGTCACTGGCCACATCTGTGGACTTAATTTAAAGGCTTAATATTCTTCAAATAGTTTCCAAGCCTTCCAGAATCCTAGGACGGTGAATTGAGAATGTCTATGTAAAATAATATTGCCAAACTCTAGTACTCATCTCAGAAGTAATGGCATTTAAAGTCACTAAATAACAAAAACTAAGTTTATTTTTAAAGTATAAGCACTTCAGTTTTTGTTAGGTTTGAAAGTTCTAGGAGTCTAAGCTGCCATCCTAACCTAGCCAAAAATCCTTTACTGATTAATAGCTGTGGCTTTCAAATGATTCTCTCAATCTTAGAATTCTACAGACATGCTCTAGCAGTCGGCACAAGTAAAGAGAGGGTTAGGACTTCATGAATTTCAGGGGCCACATTCAGCCTATAACATCTTCTGTCATAGGGATAATTGGATATACAAATCTGATGTCTGGAGGAAAAGTCTGAGCAGGAAATACAAATTTAGGAGTCATACATATGTAGATAATATTAAAAGCCAAAAAATTAGGTGATATCAAAAAGAGAGAGAGGGCGCCTGGGTGGCTCAGTTGTTTAAGCAACTGCCTTCAGCTCAGGTCAGGATCCTGGAGTCCCGGGATCTAGTCCCGCATTGGGCTCCCTGCTCAGCGGGGCGTCTGCTTCTCCCTCTGACTCTCCCTGCTCTCATGCTCTCTATCATTATCTCCCTCAATAAATAAATAAAAATCTTTTAAAAAAAAAAGAAGAGAGAGAGAGAGAGCTGAAGATTATAGCCCTGGGCACTATGGTATAGAGTAAGGATATTAACTGAAACTGGTAAGTGAGACTAAGAAGGGATGGCCAAAGGGTATGCACAAGTAGAGGACTTGGCCCTGGTTAGGAACATGGGGTGGCCATCTGTAGAACCAGGACAGAAGGCAGAGGATGTGATGTAGGCAGGTGAATTGTGGTGCTGATGGAAGCTTGGGAATTTCTCTTCTGAATACTTCTATTTTTCTCAGTGAAGTATGAAACAAGGCCTTTAGCTGAGAGTTGAATGTAGGAAAAGATTCTGGGGGATTTGAGGAGAAAAGAGAATGAAAGAAATGTGTTTTAGGCAGCAGGGGACTGAATAGATCAAGAAAAAATAGTCTGACAGGTAGGCAGCATTAAGGGCCCACAGGAGACCACAATCATGAATTTAAAGGAAGACCACTGAAATGGTTGTATGCTTTCTGCAGCTGGGTTCCACTCTGTGCTGGGGCACGGTACATAGTGACTTGGGGTTCATCAAGTTTAGGAAGAGAGTCTGAGAGAGAGAATGTACTCAAGGGAGTGACTACAATGTTTGGATAAGAAGATGCAGTGAATATGCAAGTATCGGAGGGGGGTGAGAGACAGTAAAGAAGCAGATGACTGATGGATTTGAGGCATGAGTGAAGGGGTGTTAGGGATGGGGCTCTAGAGATGAGCAAGAAAGATAGTAGGTGATAGCACAGGAGTGGAATGTTTAAAGTTAGGCATGAAGGGATCACTATTATTAGTACTGACAAGGCTAGCAAATGGTCATGGAAAGGACTGGCTTGTCTACAGTACAAAAGAAGAGGAGAGGGCGCCTGGGTGGCTCAGATGGTTAAGTGTCTGCCTTTGGCTCAGGTCATGATCCCAGGGTCCTGGGATCGAGTCCCACATCGGGCTCCCTGCTCCTTGGGAGCCTGCTTCTCCCGCTGCCTCTCTCTCTCTCTGTCTCTCATGAATAAATAAATAAAATCTTTAAAAAAAAAAAAAAAGAAGAGGAGGAAAGGAATCCAGAAACTGAGAAGTGAGGATTAAGAAAAGTTGCTGTTGTGGAGACAAGGACCAGTACGTGATTGTGGGAATTAGTGGGGCAATGTGAAAGATCAGAATACTGGAAAAGTGGTTTGAGAAGAGAAGGATTCTTTGTTGATTTAGAGAAAATTAATCACTCTGGCTATTTGTGGAAATGTGTAATAGGGTGAAGAGGAGATTGGTTGAAAAGGCAAGCAGAATACTGCAACAGCCCACGGAGACTATGAGAATTGGTTTAAGGTGGTTTCCATGAAGGTGATGACAAGTAATCAGATTTGGATATTATGCCAGATATAGTTCATTTGCCTCTCCGGATGGGCCTCCACTCTTTGCCTCTCTTTAATGACTGATTTGTTTGAACTGCCTTTACTGGTTCTACCCTAATAGCAGCCTGAAAGGGGAGAGGAGGTAATGTTGAGCTATTTATTCCCCTGGTTCCCTCCCTGACCAACTGCTGTATCCATTCACCAGAACCTCCTCTAAAATATCCTCCTCCCCAGGACTGTCTCCTCCTAGATTCCAGGAACTGTTCCTTCCTTGCCCCTTCAGTTATGGGGTTGGTATTCATCCCAGGTCACTTCACTATCTCTTGTGGTTCCCAAAAAACCCAAGTACACCCTTGTAAAAAAAAAAAAAAAAGTCCTTTTATTAGGGGCTCCTGGGTGGCTCAGTTGGTTAAGCATCTGATGCTTGATTTCAGCTCAGGTCAGGATCTAAAGATTGTGAGATAAGGGTCCACACTGGGCACTGAGCCTGCTTAAGATTCTCTCTTTCCCTCTCCCTCTGCCCTTCTCCACCCCAAATATTACTACTAATAAAAGTCCTTTTATTAAACACTCCCTCAAAGCATTCTGATCTGAATGTGCTATCTGTGTCCTTCTAAGACTATAACCAACAAACATATTTAGCACAGAGAACCAAAAGGATTTAGTGATAGATTTGTATGGAGAGAGAAAGAGAAGTCAAGCAAATACCTCAATGACGTGCTACTTCACCTTCCTTTTCACAAAGGGCCTACTATAATGATAACTATCAAATTATTTGATATAATCTTACAATTATATACATATATTTAGATTATATACATATAATTTTTAAAAATTTTGATCATTAGAAGCTCATATAGTAGCAAAGCAACCAAAGTTGATAGACTGGAAGTCAAAAAAAAAACACAGGATCCCCAAAAAAATGTTATGAAGTGTCACTGAGGCAACATTTCTGTGACTACTAGCCCAATTAGCTGGAGAATTAAAGCATGAAAATAAATTCAACTCTCCAAAAGTTATCATCACACTGGAGCTATTAATAACACTTGCAAAGGATGGCATTACGCTACATGCAAACATGTTAATAAATGTAAAGAATGATCAGGTTAACCATAAGCAGAGTTAAGAATGAAACTGGGAAATCTTTAGAAGAATGTGATCTGATCTAATTTTTGGAAATGATGAACAGTATAAAATGGCAGCAGTGAAAGAGGAAGTAGTGTCTCTATGAATATAAAAATTAATGGTGATTCCTAGAAGGCTCTATAAACCTTCAAAGTAAAACCAAATAATGGTAAGGAGAGGAAATCTATGAACATGTAACATACCATATATGTTCAGCGGGCCTGAGTTCTGTTTCCCATCCAAGTAAAATCCTGTAACTTTTCAAATGTATTACTTAATATCTCTAACCTTTCAATGCCTCCTTAATAATGTTCATGTTATTTAATCCAGAACTATTTTAAAGACTAGAGGATAGAGTGCTTTTGTAGTACTGAGAAAGTTAAAATAAGTCAGAATGTGTCTTATATGTGTTATTATTGCTAAATTATTTCTACTAAATAGTTTGCATTGATACATCTTTTTAGTGTATAATAATTTCCTGGGACACATCTGTTCAGCATCCTGTGTTGATAGCTCGGTGGAATCATTTACCAATCAAAAACTTAAATCTTATATTCTTAGTACTATAGATTTGCCCTCTTATATTCCCCTAAATACATTTCTATGGGTCACAGGGAAAAACGGACTATGGCAATGAGGTAGAAAAGGGATTGTGAAAGAATCGAAGGTAGCCCACACCATTGTTGAGAGGGCTGGAGAATGCAATTCCTAGCTAAGCCTCCGGGAATAATAGCTAAAGCCTTACTATAGAATTGGCTCCACTGCCATTGTCTCCGCCCGCCCCGCCCCACCCTGATTCCAGATGCTAGTCTGCACTGCTTGTTGGGAGTAGAATTTATTGTAAACACAACTGTTAACAGCATCAATGCCACTTATATGCCAAGAGTTTGACCTTAAACCCACTGCCACTCTAAAAGTTGTGTCCCTCTCCCCACTCACACAAAATATATTCCATATGGAGATCAGGTTGCTCATTTCCAGATAGAAAAATACGGCAGTGTATTAGTCTGTTCATTATGCCATATAGCAGACCATGGTATAGCAAAATACCAACAACGATGTGGATTAAACATTTGCCAGAGTTTTCTGAGTTCTGGAAAATGGAAATATAAAATTCTGCCAGGGTTCAATTTCTGGTGAGAGCTCTCTTCTGGCTTCTTGCATATGGCTTTTTTGCACTGTGTGATAACATGGCCTTTCTATATACTTGCAGAAAATAGGAGGGAGAGGGATCGAGAGGCAGGAAGGGAAAGAGGGAGAAAGGACACTTACCTTAGTGAAAAATGTAGTTGTTTGCCAAAAACTTTAGAAAGAATTTTGTAAGTAGCATTAAATGGCATGATGTAATGAAGTCCCCTTATATCCCATAAAAATCTTTACTCAAGTGATTTTTCTTGATTAGAAAATATGAGAACTCGGGCATAAAAATGCATGCAATATTTTTTAACACAGAGCTCAAAGCTCAGGTTTGATTTGTCCATTTTCAAAGTTCAGATGAAAGAAATTCATCAGTGCAATGAAGAAAATTTTAAATTATTACCAAGAACTAGCCAAAGAACACATCTATGTGTCTGAAAATTGGTAAGCTTCAGCAGGAAGTAATTTATACAAGAGCAAAGTGAGAACACTAATGCTGCCATTCACGAAATGTGCCAGTGGATACCACCTGTAGCAAACAGGGCTAACACAGTGTTCAGGGGATCATACCTCAGCTCTCTCACTGGATCACTGTGAACCACTCTCTCCCAAAAATGAACCAGTAACAAACCACTGGCCATCTGAAAAGACCCAGGCGTTCAAGCACAGACCACTGAGTATGGAGAGCAATGGCATCTTGTAAAACAGAGATCCTGTGGGAAATTGACACACCTACCTTGTGCTTTCACACTGTAGACAGTTGGCAAATTTTAGCCTATAATTCAATTTACAAATATCACAGTGTGTGTGATTTGCCTAATTTCCTGTGCCTGCATATTTCAAACATAAAATCAAAACATGTTGGTTCTGGGGAGCCTGGGTGGCTCAGTCCATTAAGCATCTGCCTTCAGCTCAAGTCATGATCCAAGAGTCCCAGGACTGAGCCACATGTTGGACTCCCTGCTCATCGAGGAGTCTGCTTTCCCCTCTCCCTCTGCCTCTCCCCCCATCTTTCTCTCCCCCCAGCTCAAAATAAATAGAATCTTAAAAAAAAAAAAAGTTGATTCTATTTTTCCCAGTATTCCCAGAGGCAAAATAAAACTATCCTAATTTAGTTAAGGCCACTTTTAACCTTTCTATTTCAGATCACAGCAGAAAATAAAATAATAGCTGAGCTTTTCTACCCTTTTGGCATAATGAAAATTGTGAAACCATTTCAATCTCATTGTTATCAGTTATACTGGTAACCTCTATTAACCTTTTCCGTTTCCTTTAATCTAACCCTTCTAGTGTCCATTCTACCTGCCCTTCATAAAGGAGCTACACAGCCTCAGGGGCACATACCTGGGAGCAAATAAAAATGTTTGCCTGCTCAAAGTGAGTGATGGTGAAGGATTAAATGTTGTCACTGAGAAGTCACTTTGCATTATTTGGGGCCTGAGCTTCTCTACCACCAGATATCCAAATTAATGTGACTGTATTTTACTATGGATGAGGCTACAGCTGCCATGATGACAACACAAACTCACCTGAACCAAAGAACCTAATTCCTACATCTTTCCCAGGTGGGTTTTAGTGGTTGACTCTAGAGTTTGGTGGTGGTGGTCTTGCTTTTAAATTTCTGTGCTAAGTCTTTGCTACTTAAAATGTGGCCCAAGAACTAGAAGCATTAACATCACTCAGGAGCTTGTTAGAATGGAGGGAGGATGTGAGGTCACAGTCAAGACTAACAAATCAGAATCTGTTTTTAAACAAGACCCTCAGGAGAAGGGAAAAGATGGCGGAGGAGTAGGGGACCCTATTCCAACAGATCCCCTGAATTGAGCTGGATATCTACCAGACCACTCTGAACACCCATGAGATTGGCCTGAGATGTAAGAAGATAGATCTGGATCTCTACAAACAGAATGTCACAGGCAGTTGGTTTCAAGGTATGAAGTGGGGAGCCGTGATTCCGCAGGCAGATACTGGAAGATAAATGGAAGGGGGAGGGAGCCCTCGGGATCCTGCACCACCAGTGAGCGATAGCCTCCCGCGCTGGAGACAGGGCACAGACTCGCAGACTGGTAGCAGCAGGGAAAGGACTTTAGGGCAGCCCCCCCAGATTGAAACCTGGAGCAGCGGGGCCACACGAGCAAACTGAGGGTGGCTGGCAGTTTTAGAAACACAGAGGGCAGAGACATGCCCCAACCTGGAGGGGAGGACTGGGAGCCCTGCTGAGGGGCACACAACCCAGGACGCTGCAGCTTATAGCAGCACAGACAGAAACGGAGACAGTGTGGCCTGGAGAGCTCACTGAAGAACAGACTGCGATCTCTCTGCTCTGAGGCAGAGGGTTGGAAATCGTCTCTTCTGCTCTCTCAGAAGAGATGCAGAAAGCCGCCAGGGAAAGCTGCCAGAGAATAAAAGTGCCCCAAAAATGGTTTTCACTGAACCCAACTGCCCCCACAAAGGGCAGGGCAACTCTGCCCCAAACAGGGTTGCCTGTGTAGCAGCACAGCATGCCCCTCCCCCAGAAGACAGGCTGGGAGAACAAGAGGCTGACAACCCTAAGGTCCCTATAAAACAGGTGCATCTTGCTTGGGTTGTGGTCAATAATTTGGACTCTATAGATTCCCTCAACCACCCCTCAACAGAATGACTAAGAGGAGGAACCCTCAAAATAGGAAAGACTCAGAGACTGTGACTTCTGACAGATTTACAAATGGATACAGATATAACCAAGATGTCAGAGATGGACTTCAGGTAACAGTTATGAAGATGATAGCTAGAATGGAGAAATCGATTAATAGCAACATAGAGTCTCTAAGGTCAGAAATGAAAGCTGAACTGGCAGAACTTAAAAATGCTATCCGAGAGATCCAATCTAATCTAGATAATCTAACAGCTAGGGTAAACTAGGCAGAAGAACAAATAAGTGATCTAGAAGACCAACTGATAGAAAAAGAAGGAAAAAGTGGAGGCCTGGGGGAAACAACGCAAAATCCATGAACACAGAATTAGAGAAATAAGTGATGCCATGAAAAGTTCCAATGTCACAATTATTGGGATCCCTGAAGGGGTGGAGAGAGAGAGAGGACTAGAAGATATATTTGAGCAAATCGTAGCTGAGAACTCACCTAATCGGGGAAATGAAACATTCATTCATATCTTAGAAGCAGAGAGGACCCCTCCCAAGATCAAGAAAAACAGACCAACGCCCTGGCATGTAATAATAGTAAAACTCGCAAATCTCAGAACAAAGGAAACCATTTTAAGAGCAGTTAGGGGGAAGAGATTACTTATGTACATAGGGAGGAACATCAGAATAAAGTCAGACCTATCCACAGAGACCTGGCAAGCGAGAAAGGACTGGCAAGACATACTCAGGGTACTAAACGAGAAGAACATGCAGCCAAGAATATTTTATCCAGCAAGGCTGTCATTTAGAATGGATGGAGAGATGCAGAGCTTCCAAGACCGGCAGAAACTGAAAGAATATGTGACCACTAAGACAGCCCTGCAAGAAATATTAAGGGGGGGTTCTATAAAAGAAGAAAGACCCCAAGAATGATATAAAACAGAAATATACAGAGACAATCTATAGAAACAAGGACTTCACAGGCAACATGATGACAATTAATTCATATCTTTCAAAAATCACTCTCAACATGAAGGGCCTAAATGCTCCCATAAAGCAGCACAGGGTTGCAGATTGGATAAAAAGACAGAACCCAACAATATGCTGCCTACAAGAGACTCATTTTGAACCTAAAGATACATCTAGACTGAAAGTAAAGGGATGGAGATCCATCTTCCATGCCAAAAGACCTCAAAAGAAAGCTGTGGTAGCAATTCTTTTATTAGACATATTAGATTTTAAGCTAAAGACTGTAGTTAGAGACACAGAAGGACACTATATTATTCTTAAAGGGTCTAACAATAAGATCTAACAATTGTAAGTATCTATGCCCCTAACATGGGAGCAGCCAACTACATAAGCCAACTGTTAACCAAAATAAAGAGTCATAATAATACGTTAATTGTAGGAGACCTCGATACCCCACTCTCAGTAACAGACAGATAATCTAAGCAGAAAATAAACAAAGAAATAAGAGCTTTGGGGGGGCGGAGCAAGATGGCGGAGGAGTAGAGACCTGGATTTCGTCTCCTCTCAGGAATTCAGCTGGATAGGGATCAAACCATTCGGAACACCTACAAACCCAACAGGAGATCGAAGAAAAGAAGAGCAACAACTCTCTCATCAGAAAAGCGACCACTTTCTGGAAGGTAGGACGTGCGGAGAAGTGAATCCGAGGCGATATTCGGGAGGATAGACGGCGGGGGAGGGGCCTCCGTCGGCCGCTTCTGGCAAGTGATAGAACCACGGACCACAAAATCGGAACTTTTAAAAGTCTGCTCCGCCGAGGGACGTCACTCTGGTGGCTAAGTGTGGGGTGGAACCCTCCGGGACAGTGCGGTCTCAGGACCCTCGGGGTCATAGAAAGACCGGGGGTGCCTGAGTGCGGCAGAGCTCCGAGGTAACGGAGCAGGGAAGCCGGCTGCAGAGGAGGAGCCCAGGCGCGGGCTCTCAGCTCGGGGTTGCCATAAACCGTGATCCGCGGCACAGTCGGGCCCCTGCTCCTCCAGCAGGGA
>NW_027787648.1:0-287 GCF_054177405.1 Leptonychotes weddellii | reverse complement strand
AAGCGGCGTAGCTGCGGGGGTGCCAGGCGCCCGCTGGGCCCACCGCCTGCAGCACCAGGAACAGCTGGATGGGGCCCCAGCAGGCCGCGAAGAGCAGGACCACGGCGGCCACCAGCCTGGAGACCCTGGCCCGCACGGCGCCAGCTCGCTCTGCCCCCAGCTGCCCCTGGGGGATGGAGGAAAGGCTATAGGCTGGCGGGGCAACCCGTCGGAGCTCCCCTCCATTTTATTTATTTGTTCTGTTTTGTTTTGTTTTTTAAAGATTTTATTTATTTATTTGAGAGAGA
>NW_027787647.1:0-287 GCF_054177405.1 Leptonychotes weddellii | reverse complement strand
CTGCAGCAAATTCTTGAATTACAATGATTCTTGCATTTCTTTCTTTTTCTTTCTTTCCCTTTTTCTTGGGGCTCGGGGGATACTACACAGCCATAGTAGAAATAGTAAGAGACAAAATGAAGGAAAATAAAAATAATTGCAAATTCAAATGTGTTATTATCTTTAAGGGAAATTCCAAAGAGAGAAATTTCTCTTCACTATGTTCAGATCTGTGCCTAATTTCTACTTAAAACATAGTAGAACAGACATGTACTATTTTTTAAGAAGAAGAATACAGAAACAAGGAA
>NW_027787646.1:0-287 GCF_054177405.1 Leptonychotes weddellii | reverse complement strand
AGAACTTATGAGGGACATTGATCAGGAGAGGAGAAAACGATAAGGAGAGAGAATCAAACCATGATTAGAAAGGCACCAGTCTGGGGCACCTGGGTGGCTCAGTCGTTAAGCGTCTGCCTTCGGCTCAGGTCATGATCCCAGGGTCCTGGGATCGAGCCCCGCATCAGGCTCCCTGCTCGGCGGGAAGCCTGCTTCTCTCTCTCCCACTCCCCCTGCTTGTGTTCCCTCTCTTACTGTGTCTCTCTGTCAAATAAATAAATAAAATCTTTAAAAAAAAAAAAAAAAAA
>NW_027787645.1:0-287 GCF_054177405.1 Leptonychotes weddellii | reverse complement strand
CCCCACAAATGCCATGGCCCCACAGTCATCTAAACAGAGGGCTGGCCGCGGAATGGTGATTCTGTTCTCCAGAGAGGAGGCAGAAAGCCTCACTTCCCTCCTTTAGTTTAACTAGTGACAGCCTGCTGGAAATATCGACTCTTTGGAGAGAAACTTCCCACAATCTTGAAGGCTGCTCCTTGACTGTCAGCTCTGTTCTGGAACATTCTAAATTTTATCTATATGTTTCATCTGTTAAAAATGACTCCATTATCTCTCTACTGGGGAATGGATAAACAAGCCATTGT
>NW_027787644.1:0-287 GCF_054177405.1 Leptonychotes weddellii | reverse complement strand
TACAAAGCAGGAATCACAAAGACAGCATGGTACTGGAACAAAAACAGACATATAGACCAATGGAACAGAATAGGGAGCCCAGATATGGACCCTCAATGCTATGGTCAAATGATCTTCGACCTAGCAGGAAAAAATATGCAATGGAAAAAAGACAGTCTCTTCAATAAATGGTGCTGGGAAAACTGGACAGCCACATGCTGAAGAATGAAACTCAACCATTCTCTAACACCATTCACAAAGATAAACTCAAAGTGGATGAAAGACCTCAATGTGAGACAAGAATCCAT
>NW_027787643.1:0-287 GCF_054177405.1 Leptonychotes weddellii | reverse complement strand
ACACATCCAGAGTCACAGCGTCCTGCCCGCCCGCCCGAGGATTGGTTTTCCCCTGGATCCTCCCTCTGGGATAAAGCCACTGGTTCTTGGCACCGAGAGCCTCAGTGTTCCCAACGGGCCCCGACAGCCAGTACGGGCCACCGTGGTTCAGCTGGACGGGAGGGCTGCGTGACATGCGTGTGTTCTGGAGTGATGGAGAGGGTCCCCTCCCAGCCGTGACAAGCCGGGAAGGGGCGATGACAGGATTCAGCCACCACGCGACCGTGCGAACCGTAGCTCTCCCTCAG
>NW_027787642.1:0-287 GCF_054177405.1 Leptonychotes weddellii | reverse complement strand
TTTTTTTTTTTTTATAGATTTTATTTATTTATTTGACAGAGAGAGACAGAGAGGGAACACAAGCAGGGGGCGAGGGAGAGGGAGAAGTAGGCTTCCCGCTGAGCAGGGAGCCTGATGCGGGGCTCAATCCTAGGACCCTGGGATCATGACCTGAGCTGAAGGCAGACGCTTAACGACTGAGCCACCCAGGCACCCTGAGGAGAGTATCTTTGCTTCATTGTATTACCTTAGCAACTTTGTCAAGGATCAGTTGACTATATATACGTGAGTCTATTTCTGGGCTCTTT
>NW_027787641.1:0-287 GCF_054177405.1 Leptonychotes weddellii | reverse complement strand
TATCACTTTTTCTTATTTCTTTGCATCACTAGTAATTTCTGATTGCACACTGGACATTGTCAGTGACACAAGGTAGTGGTTGTATCTTCCTCCTGTGGATTTCTGTTCAACACATTTACTATAATCACCTTAAACATAGGGGTGGTGGGTTTGTGGAAAACAAAGGTGTTTATTAAACCACTATAACTTTAAAGCATTCCGCCTCCCAAGGTGTCTCGTCTGCAGATGTTCCCGAAGCTTGGTTTTAGGCTCTGTTAGTACAGTTTTATGGTGACCTTCGTGCCTGT
>NW_027787640.1:0-287 GCF_054177405.1 Leptonychotes weddellii | reverse complement strand
GTGAACCTGTTTTAAATTTGAGCACTGCCCTGGCTGAGTAACACCCTCCACCCCCGACTAAAGAGCCCATGAGCACCTAATATCCTTTCCTAAGTGCACTTCAAACTAAGTAAATGCTGTGGTTGTTCACAACTCAGATATCTGATAGCCACTTAGGCAAATCTCTTCATTTAAGGGGCTAGATTGCAAGGACGACTACCCTTTTTCAGTCTTCTATACACAACACATAGTCTGAGAGAATACAGACTATTCAATTTGATTATTACTCGTTTAAAAAAAAAAAAAAA
>NW_027787639.1:0-287 GCF_054177405.1 Leptonychotes weddellii | reverse complement strand
TATTTATTTTAAAGAGTACATAGTTAAATCATGCTTATTAATTCAGTCTGACAATATCTACCTTTTATTTGAGGTATTTAAGACATCTCCATTTAATGCAATTATTAAGTGTTTGGGTTCAATCTGCCATCTTGTTACCTCTTTTATATTTCTTACAGCTGTTCTTTGTTCCCTTTCTATTTTTTTCATGCATTCCTTTGAGTTAATTTACTATTTGTCATGTCTCCTTTTTACCTTCATTATTGGTTTATTAGTAATTCCTCTTTGTTTTATAGTTTAGTGATTAA
>NW_027787638.1:0-3354 GCF_054177405.1 Leptonychotes weddellii | reverse complement strand
CTGGGTGGCTCAGTTGGTTAAGCGACTGCCTTCGGCTCAGGTCATGATCCCGGAGTCCCGGGATCGAGTCCCGCATCGGGCTCCCTGCTCAGCAGGGAGCCTGCTTCTCCCTCTGACCCTCCCCCCTCTCATGTGCTCTCTGTCTCTCTCATTCTCTCTGTCTCAAATAAATAAATAAAATCTTTAAAAAAAAAAAAAAAGAAAGACAATTTGGATTTTCTTTACCATGCAACGTCTCCCTCTCCTCCTCCTACCGCCATCAATCTGCCACACCTGCATTTTGTCTGCTTCCACCTCAGTGGCTTTCTGCCTCTGATGGAATCAGTTTAAGTGCTAGAATGCAGGCTGTTCCGATGAACTATGGTGTAAGTCTATTTTGGCTTGAGCACTTCCGTTCCCAAAGCGGCCATGGAGCTTGGCAGCTTCAACAGAAGTGGAAGAGCTGCCTAGCTCAGAGAGCACCTCAAATATGGAAACCACAAAAGAAAACAGAGGACAGGGGCTGGGGTGGGTTTTTCCAAAGTCTAGCTCCTTCTGCTTCCACCTAAGCCTTGAGCAATGCATTGACCACTGAGCCCCTGTAGGTGGGAAGGTGCCATTAGGTAGGGTATGGTCCTGGGTACAGCTTACCCTCTCTGGTTTCATCCCTTGTCTTCTGTGTGTATGCCTGCCCTCCCCCTCACAATGTAGTGCTGGTGGGCTCTCAGTAAATAGAATTCTCAACCAGGGAGCTTGCTGCTTTGCTGTTTAGCAGTCTTGTTGGGCCCTACATTTAAATAAGGGAGGCCTTCTTCAAAGCAGTCACCCTGAAAGCCACTCCCCACCTCCCCCTTCCTTTTTTAAAGACAAGGCTATGGGTGCTCAAAGCGGTTTGAGCATTCTTAAAGATTTTTTATTTTTTATCTTTTATTTATTTGAGACAGAGAGAATGAGAGACAGAGAGCATGAGAGGGAGGAGGGTCAGAGGGAGAAGCAGACTCCCTGCCGAGCAGGGAGCACGATGCGGGACTCGATCCCGGGACTCCAGGATCATGACCTGAGCCGAAGGCAGTCGCTTAACCAACTGAGCCACCCAGGCGCCCAGTTTGAGCATTCTTTGGGAAGCACCTTGCAAGGCAGTTCAAATAGCCTCGCAAGACATGGGGCTACAGTAATTATACCCCTTAGTAGGTATAATATCTCTTAGTAGTTTGTGAAACAAATTGTCACCCCCTTGGAAACTAGCACATGTCTCTCATTGCTGTTCCAGGTAAGGAATCATCCAATCTTAAGTCACTGTTTGTGTTACCAAGGCGGTTACACACGGGCAGCTCTGGTCCATTTCTGGTAATTGGACAGATGGGGTTATGCCGCGGCCATTGATAACTAACCCACCTTCAGAGCAAGAATGAGTGAGAAGTAAATGCAGCCCTCTCTCGCCCCCCCCAGCTCTCTGGGGGGGCACAATTCTGCATGGCTCTCTTACATTCCTGCACATCTTGTGAGCAGAGGCAGCGACTGCCCTCATTCTGGATTCTTTTTCCAAGCATGTTTGCATAATAAGCCACCTTAGAAAATGTGGTTTCCCCCTCCTGAGGAAAGAATAGATTTGCTCACAGCCTTGGAAAACAGAGATAGTCTCTCCCAGCAGAACAAAGACATGCAGACTTACGATCTGGCATAAAAAAAAGGGAATAGCTCCTTGTCATGCCAGAGGCAGGCATGTTTCCCGCCCAATATCAAAGATTCGGCACACTGACCTCCAGGTTGCTTTCCTATAATGAAACCCACTGTGTGTGCAGATGTTGTCTGGTCCTCGTCACGTCACTCTGTGGAAACTGGGGTGCACTGAACCCACAGGAAGACTCTGGCTACTGCAGCCGCTTCGAGAAATAAACTGGCCTTTGTCTCTGACCTGGCAATCTTACACTTTCTGCCAACGTCCCTGAAACTGGGGTGGCCTGACCTGTAGGTAGCGGGCCTCAATTTCCACATCTCCATTCTAGCAAAGAACGTTGTCTTGGTGCGAAGCAGAGCCGGCCAGAGAAAGGGTCCTAGAAGGATTATCATGACAGGCCAGTCCTGTTTGGAGCCCATATTTGTTTCCTGTAGCGGCTCTAACAAATACCACCAACCAGGGGCTTAAAACAATAGACATTTGTTCGGTTCTGGAGGCCGGCAGTCTGAAAGCAAGGTGTTAGCAGGGCTGCATTCCCTCCAAAGGCTCTAGGGGAGATTCCATTCCTCTGTTCTTCTCCTCTTCTACCTTCTGGTGGCTGTTGGCATTCCTTAGCTCTGACTCCTCTCTTCCGTGTATCTTTCCTCTGTGTGTCTCTTCTAAGGACACTCGTCATTGGATTTAGGACCCACCTAGATAATCCTCCCATCTCAAGATCCTTAGCTTAATTACATCTGCAAATAAGATAACACTCAGAGGTTCTGTGCATTAAGAAGTAGGCATGACTTTTAGAGGGCCACATTCAGCCCCCCACATGAGCCCAAATTCACATCACCTGGATGGTCAAAAAAATTGTAAGCTATTCATATAATTTAAGAGGTTCTGAACTGGTAGAGTTCTTAAGTACCTGGCAAAAACAAACACAAGTCCTCTTTGGAAAAAATGCATCCCCACCCTAGGCCTCAAAACAATCTTACAAATAATTTCCCAAGGAAAATGAGCAGGTCATGGTAAAAAATAACCAAGAATGTAAGTAAAACAAGGCACAACCAGTGAAAACCAGCGGAAAAGGATTTACATGAGCTGTTCTAGGAAAAAGTGAATTGCAATGTAACTAAAATACTAAAGTCAAAATAACCCCCCTACCTACTGGCATTTTTAACCAGGGGCTCAATGGATCCCTAGAGATCTGTGGATGGGTCCCAGGAATGGTTGAATATCCCTTGCAGTTTTGTGCAGAAATTTTTATATGCGTATATTTTCTTTTCTTGAGAGAGAATTCATAGATTTCATGAGTCTATGATTAGATTTTAAAACAGTACCTTGACAAAGAAGAAGTCAAACTCACTCTTTGTAGATGATATGAAACTTTATGTGGAAAACCCAAAAGACTCCACCCAAAACTGCTAGAACTCACACAGGAATTCAGTAAAGTGGCAGGATATAAAATCAATCCACAGAAATCAGTGGCATTTCTATACACCAACAACAAGACAGAAGAGAAATTAAGGAGTTGATCCCATTTACAATTGCACCCAAAACCATAAGATACCTAGGAATAAATCTAACCAAAGAGGCAAAGAATCTGTACTTAGAAAACTATAGAATATTCATGAAAGAAATTGAGGAAGACACAAAGAAACGGAAAAACGTTCCATGCTCATGGATCGGAAGAACAAATATTGTGAAAATGTCTA
>NW_027787637.1:0-287 GCF_054177405.1 Leptonychotes weddellii | reverse complement strand
AGGATCCAGGCTGGGGGTCCGGCCGTGAGGGAGGCAGACGCGGGTGGCTTGGGGTGTGCAGTGGGTCCTTGTGGGCCCGAGCTCTGCTGCTTCCCAGCTGGGTTATTCTGGGCCAGCTCCTAGCGCCCCGTGCCTCAGGTGACTGGGGCCTGAAATCCAGTTTTCTGACTCTGTAATTTGCATTCCACTCACTACACCAGCGCTGCCCCCGGAGCGGGCTGGGAGCCCTGCTTTGGGCCCTGTGGGTCTGTGTGGAAGGGGCCCCAGGGCTTCCCGGGGGAAACAGC
>NW_027787636.1:0-287 GCF_054177405.1 Leptonychotes weddellii | reverse complement strand
GTTGACTGTTTCCTTTGCTGTGCAAAAGCTTTTTATCTTGATGAAGTCCCAATAGTTCATTTTTGCCCTTGCTTCCCTTGCCTTTGGCGATGTTTCTAGGAAGAAGTTGCTTCGGCTGTATCCTCTGCTTTTCTGAAATGCTGTCATGCCTCCTCCGTCCCTTCACACCTACCTTTCTGCAGGGTCCAGCTAGAAGTCCGCTTCTTTAACGGGTATCTCCCACTGATAGACACCTTTTTTTTTTTTCTTTGCCTTTTAAATTTTGTTAGACAGTGGATAGTATGTGT
>NW_027787635.1:0-287 GCF_054177405.1 Leptonychotes weddellii | reverse complement strand
TCAGTGCAGGGCTGGAAAGGGGATAGACACGGGACATTGTGGGCATCGTATAAAAAGGACAAAGGCATGAATTAGTGTGGTATGCCAGGGAAAACCTAGGGAAGTAATAGTTCTGTGTGGATGGAACACAGGAATGAGGGTGGGGAGGTGGGGATGAGGGAAGGGTAGCTGATGAAGTAGAAAGGAAGCCAAAAAAAAACAGTAATCAAAGCTCTACAAAGTGGAGTATTACAACTTTGGGGAAACATGGAGGTGTCTGGGGGGTATTGAAATCTATAGTGTAAACA
>NW_027787634.1:0-287 GCF_054177405.1 Leptonychotes weddellii | reverse complement strand
AACATAATGCCCCTGAGGTCCATCCATGTTGTTGCAAATGGTAGGTTTCATTCTTTTTTTTTTTCTTAGTGGTTGCATAATATTCCTCTGTGTGTGTGTGTGTGTGTGTGTATCATATTTTCTTTATCCATTCATCCACTGATGAACACTATGTTGTTTCTAGATTTTGGCTATTGTAAATAATGCTGCAATGAACAAGGGGGTGCATATATTTATTCAAGTTAATGTTTTAATTTTCTTTGGATAAAAATACAGAAGTGGAATTGTTGGATAATACAGTAGTTCTA
>NW_027787633.1:0-287 GCF_054177405.1 Leptonychotes weddellii | reverse complement strand
AGGCCTCATCCAGAGAGGAGGAGGGCAAGATAAGTGAGAGAACAGCTCAGAAAACTGGAAAGAGAAGCATCCGAGAATAATCAAGGGAGTGAGGAAGAAAATCCAGTTGGAGAGCAGGTGGTCTGTACACGTAGAAGTTACCGTCAGAGCACCAGAAGGCTGGGGTGAAGCCCGAGGAAAGGCAGCGCCGAGTGTCCGCGAGCAGTGGAGGTGGACAGCAGGAAGGAAAAGGATGTGGAGCAGATGGGATGACGTATTCCTTGGCTCACAATATGGTACACTGTATT
>NW_027787632.1:0-287 GCF_054177405.1 Leptonychotes weddellii | reverse complement strand
CATTTTCTGTCTTATTTTAAATAATTTTAATGTTAATTAAATTCTAAAATATAAATTTAATTATAACATATATTTCTGTAACTAAGAAAAGTGGAAAACACTAAAACCATAGTTTTTGCTTATCTTGTATTGCCTTATTTCTGTCTATTCATAAACTAAGTTTATTTATTCATAAATCAAGGTCATGAATATTATAAAAGGTAAATTGGAGCACATAAGGTAAATTTTGCTAAAATATTATTTTCAACACAATAAAAATGCTATTTAAATAGCTTCTCTATATCAAC
>NW_027787631.1:0-287 GCF_054177405.1 Leptonychotes weddellii | reverse complement strand
CTGTCGTTTTATTTTTAAAACATTTTCTAAAATTTTTTCCTGCTTTATTGAGTTATAGCTGACATAAAACAATGTATATTTTTTTTCTTTTTTTTTTTAAACAATCAAGACGGGGTTAAGAAACAAGTCACTGGCATGGAAATTCACTCCAATAATATTTGAAGTTACCCTAAAAATCTAAGGTTTTCGATATCTGATGAGGCCTTTTTTTGAAGAAAAAAAAAATCTCCAAACAGCAGACAACTTTAAATGCTGGTGGGGGGGAAACATTAAATCACCATAATTGG
>NW_027787630.1:0-287 GCF_054177405.1 Leptonychotes weddellii | reverse complement strand
AAGTTGTGTGACAACAAACCTATATCACAGATGTTACGAGGGTATAAGTATGTGTCTAGGGCTGAGGACAGTCCTCGGCACACAGTAAGTGCTTTAAAGGTAGTGTCCATCTGCAAGCAAAAGTACTATGTAAAGGAATATATGTCTAAATACAAGAGGGGCAATATGAATGGTATTTCAGATTTTAGAATTTCAAGATATACTTACATTCAGTTGAAAATATTTAATGGGGCACCTGAGTGGCTCAGCCATTGAGCGTCTGCCTTCGGCTCAGGTCATGATCCCAG
>NW_027787629.1:0-287 GCF_054177405.1 Leptonychotes weddellii | reverse complement strand
TACCTTATAGTGCTCTGGAAGTGAAGTGCTGGAAGAACATTACATGTGATTTTCTGTCATTGAGCTCAGCTTAGTGTAAGGGAAGAATAAAGAAATTGGTCCAGAATACCTGAAGAGTCTTGATAAGTGCAAATGAGGTCTCAGTCTCCTGCCATGTAAAATGGTATAAAATGAATGTGGAACTGTTTTTAACATTCTTAATGCTAGACACATGGTAACTATCATTGCTTGGCACAGATAGTCAAAATTGATTAAAAGTGGGCTAATATGGAACCAGAAAAGACCCC
>NW_027787628.1:0-287 GCF_054177405.1 Leptonychotes weddellii | reverse complement strand
GGGCGCCTGGGTGGCTCAGTCGTTAAGCGTCTGCCTTCGGCTCAGGTCATGATCCCAGGGTCCTGGGATCGAGCCCCGCATCGGGCTCCCTGCTCTGCGGGAAGCCTGCTTCTCCCTCTCCCACTCTCCCTGCTTGTGTTCCCTCTCTCGCTGTGTCTCTCTCTGTCAAATAAATAAATAAAATCTTTAAAAAAAAAAAAAAAAGGAGGTTAGACCCCTACCTCACTGCAAACACAAAAATTAATTAAAAATGGAACAAAGACCTAAGTGTAAGAGGTGAAACTATA
>NW_027787627.1:0-3354 GCF_054177405.1 Leptonychotes weddellii | reverse complement strand
GGGTATTGAGGAGGGCACGTTCTGCATGGAGCACTGGGTGTTATGCACAAACAATGAATCATGGAACACTACATCTAAAACTAATGATGTAATGTATGGGGATTAACATAAGAATAAAGAAAAAAATAAATAAATAAAATGTGGCACTCTGGAAAAGTCTTGCAGCTTGCTTGTGGGAGGGGCATGAGAAGGGGTGCAGCTTGTGAGTTCTCGTGGAACTCTCATGGAACCAACTCTCATTTTCAAAAGCAGCGTTATGGCAGAACTGATTCTACATCTTGGAGGATTCCATTTTATAGAAGCTTCAGAACCAAGTAAAGTCCCGTCTGTGTGTAAGAAGTCAGGAGCGTGGTTGCCCTTGGATGGGGGAAGGCCATGGCCAAGAGGGGCAACTGGGGCGGTGGGGAGGTCCCAAGGAGCTGGGAACGTTGTGTTTCTGGGCACTGCTTACACGCTGGTTTCATTCTGTGGAAACGTCATGGAGCTATGCCCTCCACCATCTGTGCACTTTGCTGTGTGAGTCAAACTGCAATAAGACATTTACTGTGAATGAATGGATGAATGAATGAATGAGTGAGTGATAAAAATAGAATCTAACATAAAACAAAGCAGCAGAAAAGAAGATAGTGAGGAAGTTGCTTTTGTCTTCTGGATGAAAGAGGATGCTGGCCTGGACCAGGTGTCAGCAGAATGGACTGCAGAACTGCCTAGAATATTGAGGGCCGTGGTCACATTTACAGGGAGGAAGCAGGGATGGGGAGTCCAGAGTAACCCCAAGCTTCCCTCCAGGGTGCAGGATCAGCCAGACCGTAAGAAGGGAGGCTCCCATTTCAGATGAACTCCTTAGCGCTTTCCCCCTGTCCAGTTTCCCTGAAGCTCTGGACCGAATTGGCCAACTGGGGACCAAGTTTGCTGCATTGCTAGCAAACATCCAGATACTTCTTTCCCTCGGTCTGTGGGGTCTGTCTCCTTTCTTGAAACAGAACGGTGCTGAACCAGGGTTTTCCTACCGGCAGACCTTCGTGATTTCTCCCAGCAAGGATGGCAGCGAGAGAACCCAGGCTTTCCTGGGACCTCAGCATGGGCTGCACCCAACTTTCAGGCCAAACAGCATCCATCTGTGTTTTTATCTCTGCCTCCAAAAGGCCATCAGCCCCCCTGGCCCCGGATGCACCCCCAAGGGGGAAATAATTTGGATGGCAACATTTTTAAGCCAGAGACAGACAGGGGAAGAAAGGAAATCCAAACCTGCTCAGTTTCATGGTTTAGCGATGCCTTACTGCTCCATGACTTTCAGTTTAGAAAGAGCTCTTCTTTTTTAAATTCATTTTTAATAGCATCTGCTGCTATCGTGTTCTTCCTGCACTGAGAAAAACTGTGAAGATTTCGGGTGAGCCTCCCACGATCATCTTCTTTATGGGAAGAAGCAACGAGTTTTGAGTTAATGTGCCGTGGGCATCCGAACTCCCTCTCAGCTGGGGCACTCGGAGTCTGAGTAACCAAATCGCAAACCCCTCAGGGCCCAGGGCTTATCTTCTTTATCTCTTGTAAAGGGCTGAACAGACTGTGGGTATTCAGCAAGTAATAAATAACGCTATATTATATATCAATAGCATGTGCAGTCTGGTTGGGAAAAGCCGATTCTGATAAAATCAAGGCCCGAGCATCACCCGAGGCTTGGATTTCATCCAAATGTGACCTCGTGGGAAGATTTTGTTGAAAATCGAGAGGAGGGATATGTGTGTGTGTTGCTTTGCATTTCTTCCGCCCACACCGGTGCCCCTTCGAGTAGGAAAATAAGGGTTTCCGATCATAGCAGAAGGATCTTTCATCTCTCTGCGTATTGCCCACGACTCCCCAGGTTTGACAATTGATTGGCCTTCAGTTAATAGCCATTGAATGAATATTAACAAGAACTGATATCAATCAAGCACTACGATGATGCTCTATTTACCTGGGGCATCTCCTTCCACCGTCGTCAACACTGTTAGGTCAGTTCTGTTACTAGCCCTACTTTACAGATGGGAAAACTGAGGTTCAGAGAGCCTTAGTCACGTGCTCAAAACCACTCAGCTGGTGAGTGGAAGAGCAGGATTTAACTATCCGTAAATCAAATGCCTCATCAATGGAATATGCTGGCCTTTGGGCCTGAGTTGAGACCAAAAAAGGAAGACATTATTCAGACTCAAGAGGAAAAAGAAAAAAAAAAAACCTTCCCAAATGATTCTTGGGTAGTCAAGCCTCAGAGGACATGCTGGATGCTGTGTCTATCTCAGTTGATTTGTCCTGAATGTAACCAACTCCTTAATGTCACGGAAACATGGAACCGGGCATTGAAAAGCATTTCACAGTCTATTTAGTCCAACTTCTTCCCCAAAAGAAAACTCCCTTCCATGAAATAGTGCAGCCTCTGCTTACATGCCTCCAGGGATGGGAGGCTCACTACCTCAAGTGCCTTGAGCGGTTCTAAGGGTTGGGCTGCCCTTTCCTCACCTTTCAGAGCTGGGCCAAAAAACGATGCCTAATACCCTGTGCTTCACAGGGAATACAGATGTGCCTGTCTAAGTGAACACTCTGCGTGCTTTGTTCCTGGAGAGATGAAATGATACCAGAACTCGCTGAGGCTCCCTGACAAACCAGTCTCCACGTTCTACTCCCAGCTCCATAATCCCCAAATCTACAAGAGCACAGGATCGCAGTGTGCTGCGGTGCATTCTGGGAAGCAGAGAGAAGCTCCAGGGTGCTAAGGAGGTACCCAGGCAGCTTCTGAACCCCATCCTCTCTTTGGTCTTCTTTCGATGGCACATGCATATCTTTCTGTTTCTCTGAACACTCAGCTCTGATAGGCCTTCTTCCAAGGTCGTCATTTCCAGCCTCTACGACATCACTTCTGCTCATACCCAGCCCCCTCCTCATCCCCATCGTCCCCAGATACCTGTGACAGTGAAATTGCAGTGGTGACAGGTATTGTGCTCAAAGCCAGAGAAACCCACTTGTAGGATTTCCGAGCTGTGTGGCCCTGTGGCCAAACATCTTAGCCTTTCTGAGCCTCAGTTTCTCCATTCAGAAAATGAGCGTATCCCTCAGAGGAATACATCCCATATAAAGGAATGCTTGTCTAGCCCCCAGCATGTAAAAAAAAGGGGGGGGCTCAGTAAATACTAGCTGCTTGCTATTGAAACACAGAACTGCTTTTCTGCTGTGGGGAGGAACTTTTTTTTTTTTTTTGAATTTTTTTTTTATTCTTATGTTAATCCCCATACATTACATCATTAGTTCTAGATGAAGTGTTCCATGATTCATTGTTCGTGCACAACACCCAGTGCTCCATGCAGAACGTGCCCTCCTCAACAC
>NW_027787626.1:0-287 GCF_054177405.1 Leptonychotes weddellii | reverse complement strand
ACATTAACTATTTAACCAGCAAATTTCAAAAGACGGAAATAGGATAGGTTTTACATTGAAAGGCCTTATAGATCCTGCTAATATTAGATGTTTAAAGTCTACTTCTCAGTTGCTTTCCAGACTTACAATGTGAAGCAATCAAGTCTCAAGAGAGAAAGTTAGCAATGTCTCCTTGTTATTTACTGGACATTCACTGCTATTTTTTTTTTTTTTAAGATTTTATTTATTTATTTGACAGAGAGAGAGAGAACGCATGCACAAGCAGGGCTAGCTGCAGGCAGAGGGAG
>NW_027787625.1:0-287 GCF_054177405.1 Leptonychotes weddellii | reverse complement strand
GGGCACGTTCTGCATGGAGCACTGGGTGTTATGCACAAACAATGAATCATGGAACACTTCATCTAGAACTAATGATGTAATGTATGGGGATTAACATAAGAATAAAAAAAAAATAGTGGTGGTGGTGATAATGATGACAATGATCATGATGATGGTGGTGATGATTAAGAGAATGATGGTGATGCTGATGGTGGTGGTGGTAGTGATGATGATGATGATGAAGATGATGGGTGTTTATGAATTATGATTATAGTGCTAATACTGATGATGGGAGTGGTGGTGGCCAT
>NW_027787624.1:0-287 GCF_054177405.1 Leptonychotes weddellii | reverse complement strand
TAATAAGAAAGACTGTTTATTGAATCCCTCCTATGTGTGAGGCCATTGCTGCATGTTGACCCACTTGATCCGTTCTGTAACCCTGTGTGAGAGGAACGATCCTTTTCCCCATTCTAGAGGTGAGGAAACTAAAGCTCAGAAAGGCTCAGTCTGTGCGTCTAGCAACTATCTATGGAGCTCGGCCTCTGTGCCAGGCCGTGATGTGGGCCTAGGATACAGAAGAGACCCAGAGGGGTCCTTGGGAATCAGGATGTCCTCTAGTAACCCTTCTGTCCTCTCTGATCGCC
>NW_027787623.1:0-287 GCF_054177405.1 Leptonychotes weddellii | reverse complement strand
GTGGAAGGGTCTCCTGTGCACTGTAATACCTTAGAGTCATCCCTACCTCTACTGACTAGACACCAGTATACACCAATCATGATAATGAAAAAAAAAGCCAAACATTGCCAAAAGTTACCATTAGTGGTGATGATGGTCATAGGGAATTAAAATCACCCCTGGTTGATAATCACATACAGAACTATTCAATGTTTGAAACACTAAAGTTTGTTCTCATGGAAATTTTATTGCTGGCATATGACAACTTTATTTCACTTTTCCCCTAATAATAGCTAGTCAACATTTAT
>NW_027787622.1:0-287 GCF_054177405.1 Leptonychotes weddellii | reverse complement strand
CCAGTTGACAAAGGCTACCTAAGTCTAGTTCCACTATGGCCCCACTGGAGACCTATTTGCAAGGAAGTGGTAAGAGGCCCATCCAGATACCTGCTCTTTCACAGAGAAATAATGGATTTGTCATGTGGTTTGCCTCATCTACATCTCAGCTGAAATTCCATTTGCAAGGGAAAGAGAGTTAATGATGGGCCTTAAATTTCTTTTTTTTTTTTTTTAAAGATTTTATTTATTTATTTGAGAGAGAGCAAGCACATGAGAGGGGGGAGGGTCAGAGGGAGAAGCAGACT
>NW_027787621.1:0-287 GCF_054177405.1 Leptonychotes weddellii | reverse complement strand
TGGAGAAATTGGAACCCTCATACATTGCTGAGGGGATGTAATATGGTGCAGACACTTTAGAAAACACTTGGGCAGTTTCTCAAAAATTTAAACATAGGGGCACCTAGGTGGCTCAGTCATTAAGCCTCTGCCTTCGGCTCAGGTCATGATCCCAGAGTCCTGGGATCGAGCCCCGCGTCGGGCTCCCTGCTCAGCTGGAAGCCTGCTTCTCCCTCTCCCACTCCCCCTGCTTGTGTTCCTGCTCTCGCTATCTCTCTCTCTGTCAAATAAGTAAACAAAATCTTTTT
>NW_027787620.1:0-287 GCF_054177405.1 Leptonychotes weddellii | reverse complement strand
CCCTGAGGGGTTTGACGAGGACACTTCCAAGACCCCTTGATGATACTTTAAAATAAAGCTTATTGATGGATTTTGAAATGTGAGTCATAGTTTATGACAGGTCCCAAGCCAAGAGACATATCAACTGTAGCAAGCTATTTTCTGAAGACAAGTGTCTCCATGATAGCGCTGTCCAACATGGTAGCCACTCATGACATGTGGCTATCTCAACTTAAATCCAAATGAATTAGAATAAAATAAAGTTAAAAATTCAGATCCTCCCTAGTTACCTTGCAGGTGCTCAATAG
>NW_027787619.1:0-287 GCF_054177405.1 Leptonychotes weddellii | reverse complement strand
AGGAATCCAATACTCCATTTTCAATAATGGATAGAAGATTCAGACATAAAATCAATAAGGAAGTAATGGACTTGAACAAGGCTATAGAACAAATAGACCTAACAAACGTACACAGAAACCTTTTTTTTTTTTTTTTTACTGTATGGTGACTAACATAACAGGACCTTTTTTTTTTTTTTTTAAAGATTTTATTTATTTATTTGACAGAGAAAGACACAGCGAGAGAGGGAACATAAGCAAGGGGAGTGGGAGAGGGAGAAGCAGGCTCCCCGCAGAGCAGGGAGCCC
>NW_027787618.1:0-287 GCF_054177405.1 Leptonychotes weddellii | reverse complement strand
GTGGAAGGGTCTCCTGTGCACTGTAATACCTTAGAGTCATCCCTACCTCTACTGACTAGACACCAGTATACACCAATCATGATAATGAAAAAAAAAGCCAAACATTGCCAAAAGTTACCATTAGTGGTGATGATGGTCATAGGGAATTAAAATCACCCCTGGTTGATAATCACATACAGAACTAGTCAATGTTTGAAACACTAAAGTTTGTTCTCATGGAAATTTTATTGCTGGCATATGACAACTTTATTTCACTTTTCCCCTAATAATAGCTAGTCAACATTTAT
>NW_027787617.1:0-287 GCF_054177405.1 Leptonychotes weddellii | reverse complement strand
TCCCTTCTCTGGGATTGGACACTGGGCCTCGGATTTGCATAACCACAAATCCCATTCAAGAAATCACCCCTCCCCCCCGCCCCCACCACGCCCCGTCTCAACAAAACAACAGTCTCTTCCTAAAGATGAATTCTGGCATTGCCGGGATGGAGACAGGCCTGGGGGAAGTGGGATCCTATCCCGAGGCTCAGGATTTATCTATTGGCATTGAAAATATTAAATATGTATCCTTTGACTAAGACAAGGTTGTTTGGAGCCCGTGAACCATGTTTGGTGTTGCTGATGAT
>NW_027787616.1:0-3354 GCF_054177405.1 Leptonychotes weddellii | reverse complement strand
GGGAATTAGAGTTTCAACATACAAATTTTGAGGGGACAGAAACATTCAGTCCATAGTAAGTGGTTCACAAAATTCTAAGATTTCCCTCAAGATTCCCACTCACTGTGTACAAGCCCTGTATAATCCCTCGGACTGGGAACGTGAAGGATTTCACTCCAGTGATTCAGCTGACAAAGTCAACATGACATAGTTGACTTTAAAAAAGTTATATTGGCTGGACATGATCTAATCAGGTGATCTAATGAATGTGAGAAGGATCTGATCCAAAGGAGACTCTTCATCACTGGCTCTGAAGATGAAGTGGCAAGAAAAGTGGGTGGCTTACAGGAGCTGAGCGCAATCCCAGCGTATAGTCCCCGTGGAAATGGAGACCTCAGAAATGAATTCTGTGGCAGCCATGTGAGCTTAGAAGAGAACCCTGAGTTCTGGAAGAGGCCTGACATGTTGTGAGGACCAACAACTAGGACCAGAGGACCAAGCTAAGCCACAGCAAAATTCTCACCCATGCAACTGAGATGGTAAGGACCAGGTTCCCTGCAAAATTAAAAATTTGGGGAAATTAAACAACAAAAATTCAAAATCTAGAAGATTTATATACAAAATATTTTTTTCTCTACCCTACCTCAGAAATGGAATGGAATGAACTACCCCTTAAATAAAGGAAGATCAATTTAGTGTATAATATGTTCTATCAAATAATTGTATTCCAATGCTCCTTGGCAGGAAGAGGGTATACTTTGTCTATGTGGGGCAGATATTACTTAAGCACAAAATATCCTGTGCCATATCCTAACATTCCACAGTTCCAGGCTTTGTTTACAATCCTATAAATTACTAATGCCTTTTACCCCTCACTTTTATAATCAGATATTTCCAGCATAAACTGTAACAAAATCCAACCTACATCACAGCCAGTTTATATGAAAAATCAGGGAAAAGTATTAGAATAACTGAACTGCCTCAGAAATGTGAAAAGACAGGCCTGGAAGTATCATACCCTAACGTGATGTTTTTCTTTATATAACAGAATTACTTGTAGCTTTCTGGCTTCCAAATATGGATATCAAACAATCATGCTTCTCAAAGCATGTTGCAAATTCTGTTAGAAGTCAGAAACCAATATAAATAGCGTAATGCTTTTTTTGTGTGTTAACACATAACATATAATAGATTGGTTTTGCATCTTTAATTGTTTTACTTCAATTAACTTTGCAAATTGTTGATTATTTATCTACTGTTTATTTTTCTGTATCTGTATATACGTATGTATGTATGTATAAACAGAGGCTTTCATTAAAAAGAATTGGTTTACACAATTATGGCGGCTGGCTAACCATGTTAGAAGTGTCTAGGGTTTTCACTAAGGAAATGGAAGTCAGAAGCCGACTGAAACTTGTTTTTCACAGGCAGGATGGGAAGATCCCGAAAAGGGCCCTCAGCCATTTTGGTGTCTGTGCCTCAGAGAATGCCTGAGACTTCTTTTGAAATCCTTCTGACATTAATTCAGGCCAACCCATGAGAAACTCTCTTTTATTTAATGTAAAGTAAAGTGATTAGAGATTTTATTCATATCTGCAAAATCCTTTCACAGCTCCTCTCAGATTAGCGTGTGACTGTGTATAACTAGAAGAAGGTGAATGTATGATACAAAATGTCCTCCTCTTGGCTTCCATCCTTCAACTTTCACATGAGAATATCACTTATTGCTTGTTCTGGCCAGAAACAAACTAGAGAGGGAATCCTGGGGACCGTCGTTCAGCTTTGTAAAGTGGATACATTAAAAAGTGATCACAGTAATATTGAGGGGTACAACAGTAATACAAAATAATGAATATATTTCTATAAAAAACAAGACACTTGGAAAATGAAATAAGGATAAATGCTTATTAACAATAACATATAAAATATGAAATACTTAGAGATAACAAAGTATGTAAAATTACACTGAACACTGAAAACTACAAATCATTGCTGCCAAAATTGAGAAAGACCAAAATTAATGTCCATAGATTAGAAGACTCAAGACAGTTAGGATGCCACTTCTTCCTAAATTTATCTATAATTCAAAACATTTATAATCAAAATTCCAAATTCTATTTAGTAGAAATTGAGAAGTTATTTCTAAAATATTACAACAAGGAAAATAACTTAGAATAGCTGAACAATTAAAAAAAAAAAAAGAAGAAGAAGAAAGGTTTATACTACCCAATTTGAAGTCTTAATTCAAAGCTACAATAATCTGTTCAATACTATAGAAGTAAATGTAGACAAATAAATTTTATATTTTCAATACATACATTGGAATGGGGACTTGCTAGACAGAATACATAAGAACTCTTACAGATCAATGAAGAGAAGGCAAGCAACCCAATAAAATATTCAGAAATCTGTAGAATCATTTCACAAAAAAAAATCTAAGAATAATCCAAATGAACATGAAAAATGATCAAAATCATTAATTTCCTGGGAAATTCAAATAAAACTTACAGTGAGATAAAATTGTCTTATAAATGTTCTGATTAGGGGCACCTGGGTGGCTCAGTCGGTTAAGCGTCTGCCTTTGACTCAGGTCATGGTCCCAGGGTCCTGGGATCAAGCCCCACACTGGGCTTCTTGCTCAGCGGGGAGCCCACTTCTCCCTCTCCCACTCCCGCTGCTTGTGTTCCCTCTCTCGCTGTCTCTCTCTGTCTGTCAAATAAATAAATAAAATCTTTAAAAAAATGAATAAATGTTCTAATTAAAATTTAAAAGCTAAGTATACCAAATCTTGTTGTGTTTTCTATTGCTGCAGAATAAATAACTATAAATGTTGCAGCTTAAAACAACAGCTCCTTACCATCTCAGTTGCATGGGTGAGAATTTTGCTGTGGCTTAGCTTGGTCCTCTGGTCCTAGTTGTTGGTCCTCACAACATGTCAGGCCTCTTCCAGAACTCAGGGTTCTCTTCTAAGCTCACATGGCTGCCACAGAATTCATTTCTGAGGTCTCCATTTCCACGGGGACTATACGCTGGGATTGCGCTCAGCTCCTGTAAGCCACCCACTTTTCTTGCCACTTCATCTTCAGAGCCAGTGATGAAGAGTCTCCTTTGGATCAGATCCTTCTCACATTCATTAGATCACCTGATTAGATCATGTCCAGCCAATATAACTTTTTTAAAGTCAACTATGTCATGTTGACTTTGTCAGCTGAATCACTGGAGTGAAATCCTTCACGTTCCCAGTCCGAGGGATTATACAGGGCTTGTACACAGTGAGTGGGAATCTTGAGGGAAATCTTAGAATTTTGTGAACCACTTACTATGGACTGAATGTTTCTGTCCCCTCAAAATTTGTATGTTGAAACTCTAATTCCC
>NW_027787615.1:0-287 GCF_054177405.1 Leptonychotes weddellii | reverse complement strand
TTAGCTCCTGGGGGCTGCATACCCTCTCTGGATTCCTCTTTTGTCTTTGGTTAAGACATTAAAAGTCTTACTGGTTTGAGTCGCTATTAATAGATCCTACTTGTCAATGTGATGCTGGCAGGCTGGGTCCAAGGATCCAGAGTGTGTCCCACATGACCAGCCAAGAGGGTCTTTGCCTTTGAGAAGGGTGGAAATCAAACATGAGGCAGCAGGATATGGAAGGAGAGTTTATTGAAGATATAGAGAGAGCAGACAACAGACAGAGTGACTGTCTGGGAGACTCAGAA
>NW_027787614.1:0-287 GCF_054177405.1 Leptonychotes weddellii | reverse complement strand
TTTCTGTCGATGGCCAGATGGTCTCTGCTGCATCTTGTCCAATTTGCTGTTGTAGTCCAGGAGCGGCCGTTGACAATATATCAGATCTCAATAAAACTCTTATTTACAACAGGGCGGTGAACCAGACTCTACCATAGTTTGCTTCTAGGTTCTTGGAATCCTATCATTTCCCATATTCTTCATGTCCGTAAAATCCAGATACATATGCCAATTCATAATTAAGCTTGAAATAGGACTAGGGGGAGAAGTGTAGCAGATTCCTAAATTTACCCAAAAGTCTCCCCAGA
>NW_027787613.1:0-287 GCF_054177405.1 Leptonychotes weddellii | reverse complement strand
AAAGTCGTTTTTAGGTTCACAGCAAAATTGAAAGTAAAGTACAGAGAGTCCCCTATATTCCCTGCCCCGACATATGCATATCCTCCCCCATTACTAGCCTCACCCACCAGTGTGATACCTTTGTTCTAACTGATGAACCTGCATAGACACATCATAATCACCTAAAACCCATAGATTACCTTGGGGTTCACTCTTGGTGTTACACATTCTATGCGTTTGGAAAAGTGTGTATTAATACGTATCTATCATTATAGCATCATAGAGAGTAGTTTCTGTTGCCTGTTTTT
>NW_027787612.1:0-287 GCF_054177405.1 Leptonychotes weddellii | reverse complement strand
GAAGTTTCAATAAAGCTCATTTAATCTCTGATTTGCCTTTAGGACATAACCATTGCATATCTTTGAGAGCCCAGCAATCTCTTTCTTCTCATCCTAAAAATTTACAGGAGATCTAGCTCTTCCTTTCAGAGGTGTCACCCAGCTGTCCAGAGTTTCTCCCTATATAGCTTCAGAATTGTTAAGTACAATGTTGATAAGTGGGCTAGCACTTTCCTTGAAAAAGGTCTAAATTAATTAATTACCACAAGTTTGCAATGTATGGTACATGCAGGATGGCTACAGATCTC
>NW_027787611.1:0-287 GCF_054177405.1 Leptonychotes weddellii | reverse complement strand
GCCAAAAGCTGGCCTGAATCTGCTGGCCAAGGAGAAACCACAAACTTGAACATTTAGCTGTGCCCTTGGAAAAGTAAAAGAGAGGCTAACAGCACCCAGCCTGGTGCATTGCAAGATCAACACAAGGCATACAAGCTTAAGAATTCTGCCACAAACAAAGTACAGCATCCTTTCTTGATCAAAATTCTTCAGAGTATAGTGATCGAGGGTACATACCTCAATATCATAAAAGCCATCTATGAAAAACCTACAGCGAATATTATTCTCAATGGGGAAAAACTGAGAGC
>NW_027787610.1:0-287 GCF_054177405.1 Leptonychotes weddellii | reverse complement strand
TTTCTCAGTTGTCCTTACTACTAGGCCTGGGGGAGGAAGGCAGGGAGAACAGGGGCAGCCTGGGGCACCCCATGCCTGGCTCACCATGTCCCAACACAGAGTCCTCTTGCCAGCTGGCCCCCTCCTCCCCGGGAAGCCCAAAAGGCCCGCTGTCCCCACAGGTTCCCTGGAGTCCCCTGCTTCCCCTCCCCTGCCAGCCTCCCTTCCCCGCCCTGCCCGCCCCGCTCTCTGTCTGGCTTCCCTCTCTGCTCTTCACTCTGCCTTTGCCCTGCACCTCCCTTCTGGCC
>NW_027787609.1:0-287 GCF_054177405.1 Leptonychotes weddellii | reverse complement strand
CGTCTCCGTTTCTGTCCGTGCTGCTATAAACTGCAGCGGCCTGGGTTGTGCGCCCCTCCACAGTGCTCCCAGTCCTGCCTCCAGGTCGGGGCACGTCTCTGCCCTTTGTGCTTCTAAAACCGCCAGCCACTCCCAGTTCACCTGCGACCCCGCTGCTCCGGTTTCTGCCCCGGGGGCTGCCCTAAACTCCTTTCCCCACCGCTACTGGTCTGCGAGTCTGTGCCCCGTCCCCAGCGCACGAGGCTGTCACTCACCCGCAGTGTAGGATCCCCACGGCCAGGCACCCT
>NW_027787608.1:0-287 GCF_054177405.1 Leptonychotes weddellii | reverse complement strand
TACACAAACAATGAATCATGGAACTCTACATCAAAAACTAATGATGTAATGTATGGTGACTGACATAACATAAAATAAAATTAATAAAAAAAAAATAATTACTTTGTAGTAAAGAAAAATATGTATATATATACACATACATATATTTATATGTGCATATAAATCTTGGACTTGTTGGATCTCATTTTGACTCTTTCTGGGGGCACTTTGACTGTATTCCTAGATCTTTAGAGACTGGATTCTTTGTGCATTTGATAATAACTACTGGCTGATGTGATAGAGGCAAT
>NW_027787607.1:0-287 GCF_054177405.1 Leptonychotes weddellii | reverse complement strand
GCAAATGGCAAGATCTCATTCCTTTTGATGGCTGCATAATATTCCATTGTATATATATACCACATCTTCTTTATCCATTCATCTGTCGATAGACATCTTGGCTCTTTCCACAGTTTGGCTATTGTGGACATAAGCAGCAGCCTTTTCTTGATGGAAAGCATAGCAATAGAAAGGAGCCCCCCTGCTTTGTTGTTTAAGATTTTACTGCTCCTTTACAGACTCATTTTTCTCCTAAAGAATACATGGAATATACTGGATTATGCCTAATTAAATGACTAGGGAAAGAT
>NW_027787606.1:0-3354 GCF_054177405.1 Leptonychotes weddellii | reverse complement strand
CAAGCCTCCACGGTGAGCGCTCAGTGTGTGGGGGGTGGGGGGCGGGGACCTGCTTGTCTCCCTTTCCCTTTGCCCACCCCCCCAGTACATGCTCACAAATGCGCTCTCTGTCTCAAATAAATAAAACAAATCTTTAAAAAAAAAAGAAATGCCAAATAAACAGATCAAATGAATCTTGAAATTTCATAAGTTTATATAACCAAGCATGCATATAGTTAACACACAGGCCTGAATGTAACCCCAAACATAGAGACTGAGGCAGCTCTGCTACTTTGCAAATGTGATACTTAGTATCTCTAAGCTATGACCACTTCTGCAAAATGGGCATAGTATATTCTCCATCAGGTTATCCCAAGGATTAAATGAGATTAAGTCTCTAAAGTGGTTGGCAGAGCTTTTGGCACACAGTTTTACTATTCTTAGCACATAAATAATAGCTTTATTATTAGCGAATTTGGTCATTGCTCTGTGACCTCCAAAAATGTATTTTTTCAGTAGAAAGGATTTAATGGACTGTTTTTGCATTATCTGGACCAAAAAAATCAAGAGGCTATGTAAGACTTTTACTTTTCAGTTAATTAATCTGGGACTATGTGGTTATGATTCTTGCATTTTACTATGATTTGCAAGAACTTGAAATAAAATAAAGTGCTAATATTATAATTATGAAATTATGACTAGATTTGAGTTTAGAAAGCAAGAAATTTTCATTGTTTCTGACTTTATCATTAACTATATTTGACTGGAACGTAAAATGTATTGTAACCTTTAAGTGAGCAAAGTAACATAGAAACCTGGATCTGTTCACATAGATATATGATCAGTGGTGGTGGTAGAGGGAGGGACAGTTTAAAATCCTCGAGGAAATGTCCTACTCTTGATTTCCACGAGGTCATGGTCTCAGGGTCTTGGGATCAAGCCCAGGATTAAGCAAGACCAGGGTCAGGCTCTGCACTCCTCAGGGAGTCTGCTTCTCTCCTTCTCTCTCTTCATCTGCCCCGCCCATCCACCCCACTCCCAGTCATGCGCCCTTGGGAGCACAGTCACTTTCTCTCTCTCTTTCTCAAAAATAAATAAATAAATATTTAAAAAACTAAATAAAATAAATCTTTGAGGATGATTCTCTGCTGACTTATTCCAATCAATTTCAGTATGGTATAATAATTGTAACACTGGGAACAGCAGGGGATTATGTTGTTTTTCTCTGTGCCATTTGTCTGTTGTATCTGAGAATAGAATAATCTCCCATTATCTGCAGGGAAAGTGCTGCATATTTTCCTGAAACTCCTGGACTAGTGACATTATTCATCCCCGAAAGAATCTGTGTACAGGGTCTGGCATAGAAAGGGTCATGGGGAGATACACACCCAATGGAGGAAGTCTTAGATGTCTGATATTATAAGAGACCATATTGATTTCCCTTTCTCTCCACATAAATCAGCGAGATAGTAACCATCTTTCTCTGGATGCCAAATTTTTAGTGCAGCCAAGACAAAATCTCTTCCTCCCCTTTGCCATGTGTTTGAGGGATTTTTAATTGGCAATCTTTGGTGTATATGGCCCAATGAGCAGACTGACTTCTTGATACTTGTATAAAATATTGCTCTTTCAGAAACTGAAATTGGAAATAAAAGCATCCAAGTTTGAACGATCAAAGTCTGTCAGTGAAGATTCACATCTGCCAAGTCTGTTTCCCTCTTAACGAGTTAGCAGGGCTCTCTCCTCAAGCCTTGGACCCATGTGTATGCAGTATACACTCACATTTTGAGCATGGCACATTTGTTCTTTCTGCCAGCCATTTTATGAAGCTCGGCAACTTAATGCTACACCAGTTCAGAAGTCCATATGCGAGAAATATTCTGGCAGCCCCTGTTTCAGCAAGTCAGCAGGGGCTCTGCAGTTTTTCATGAGGGGAGTGAAGGAGTAGATCAACATCGTCTAATGTTACAGTACCAGTTAGGGATTGTTGATTGGCTTGCCGTGGAGGCACCAGCCAGAACACTTTGCAGAAATACCATACAGGGTGATAAAGATCTAGGGGTGAGAGCTTCCATGGCCGAACGGCCGGCCCCAAAATAGACATCCCTCACCTTCAGTCTGGATGCTCAAGACAGCACCCAGCTCACCCTGGAGCAGATAGTCAATTTTTTTTTCTTCAAAAGCAATTCAAGGGAACAACGTCACAGAATGTTATCCGGCATCTTGAAATAGGTCATTTCCCCCTCTTCTAATGTCAATTTCACAGTATCAAAAACTAAATTCTACTTTCCTTTGACTAAAAAACACTGGTTCGACCTGCCTCAAAAGTGTGTATTGGTACGTCCGTCGGTCAGGTCGCAAACCCTTGAAACCATTTGGCAGGAGGCAGCAGTCTGAAATGAGATGGATGTCCCAGTCCTTTTCATCTCTCCCTGTTATTCATTTTTCTTGCTCAGTCAGAATGGCTGGCAATCCACAGTTGTGGGTTGAGTAAACTGTTGGAAAGCATGTCCACGCACAGTTCCCAGCTCCCCCCAGCCAGCTGTCCCCCATCATTTCAGGGGAGGTTTTATAGCCATTTGATACTGTATTGGAGTAAGTTCAGAAGGTGGGGATGAGCGTGCCACGTTGGCCCCTAGGAGCCATTTATGTAAAAAAAGAATCGTGCTCGTTCAGGAATACTGTTAACACTGTTTGAAAATAAGCATGCAAGTTGCTTACTATCAAGGTACTTCTGTAGTTTGAATTTTCAGAGGGGGTTGGGTGTGGTTGAGCATGTTTGTGTGATGCATTTGCCCTCGTGTGTATCTCTAACACACAGGAGAGGACACGGACTCTACTTTTTTATCTTGCCTTCATAAACTTTCATTTTGCCAAGGTTTTAAGGTAGATTTTTTAATTGTTTTGTTTTTATTTTCTTCCAGTGAAATCATAAGCTCTCTTTAGATGCAAGAACCCATTTTCATTTTATAGGATCCCTCTAACATATTTGTCTTTTTTCTTTTTGTTTAAAATTCATTACATTGTTTTAGAGAAATGACAGATTCACTGACCATTTCATGTTACTGAATTAAAGTGAGCAAGCTGTTTAGAAAGCCTCTGCTCTTTGGAGCTTTGCAAAAAACAGTCTTTTATGCTTTCTTTTTGCGGCTTCACTTCTAGTTTTAATCTGAAGTGTTGTTTCATCTTTGCCAAATCAGCAAATAATCAATGCCTTTAAATTCTCTTTTCTTTCTCCTTTCCAACAAAGTAAAATGCAAGTATTTAAATATATCTTACCACACAATGCCAAACACAAAGGAAATGTAAATAGATCGCTGGACTAATTCACATCTGCCAGTGAATAATTGTTGGATGCGTGCTGATTAGGCATAA
>NW_027787605.1:0-287 GCF_054177405.1 Leptonychotes weddellii | reverse complement strand
CAAGAAACAAGAAAGGTCTCAAATACACAAGCTAACTCTACACCTAAAGGAACTGGAGAAAGAACAGCAAATAAAGCCTAAACGCAGCAGGAGAAGAGAAATAAGAAAGATCAGAGCAGAAATCAATGAAATAGAAACCAAAAGACCAGTACAACAGATCAATGAAACTGGGAGCTGGTTCTCTGAAAGAATTAATAAGATTGATAAACCCCTAGACAGACTTATCAAAAAGAAAAGAGAAAGGACCCAAATTAATAAAATCATGAATGAAAGGGGAGAGATCACAA
>NW_027787604.1:0-287 GCF_054177405.1 Leptonychotes weddellii | reverse complement strand
TCAGTGCAGGGCTGGAAAGGGGATAGACACGGGACATTGTGGGCATCGTATAAAAAGGACAAAGGCATGAATTAGTGTGGTATGCCATGGAAAACCTAGGGAAGTAATAGTTCTGTGTGGATGGAACACAGGAATGAGGGTGGGGAGGTGGGGATGAGGGAAGGGTAGCTGATGAAGTAGAAAGGAAGCCAAAAAAAAACAGTAATCAAAGCTCTACAAAGTGGAGTATTACAACTTTGGGGAAACATGGAGGTGTCTGGGGGGTATTGAAATCTATAGTGTAAACA
>NW_027787603.1:0-287 GCF_054177405.1 Leptonychotes weddellii | reverse complement strand
TGTTTTGGAAGATTTGGATAGGTAGGTCCCCTTTGTTTTGGAAGATTTGGATAGGTAGGTCCCCTTTGTTTTGGAAGATTTGGATAGGTAGGTCCCCTTCGTTTTGGAAGATTTGGATAGGTCCCCTTCGTTTTGGGATACATTGCATTGTATCAGGAACTTCACAAAGAGGAACATAGTTGCTCCAAGGGAGAGCTTTTTGAAACAACATAGTAATTGTAAGTCCTTAAATGAACTGCCCTCCAGGAGGAGGGGGCTGAAGTAGCAGAGTAGCTGCATTCCGATGC
>NW_027787602.1:0-287 GCF_054177405.1 Leptonychotes weddellii | reverse complement strand
TGGGGGTACTTTTTGTAATACATGATTATATCTGGATCATGTGGATGGAGAAATCAGTTAGGGCTTGGACCTGTGATGTTTCCAGTGGCAAACTGGATTACAAGATATTTTTTTTCAAATTACTGATTCAAATCCATACAATTGTAATCACTACCTCGCAATATATGACCTATTTTAGAATTCTTGACAAAAAGTATGATAAAGTCTAATACCATTTGCTAATGTGATGGACAAGGCCTTTCATTTCTGTCATGCCCATGACCCTTAAGAACCCTAACATACTCTCC
>NW_027787601.1:0-287 GCF_054177405.1 Leptonychotes weddellii | reverse complement strand
GGATTCAACATGGGAGTGACTAAGGTGTAACATAAAGAAGCCACTTTACTCAGCTCAGGAAATCTGTCAGGGATGAAATACATAAAAGTGATGGCACCATACAGTACACTCACGACTCCTAGGTGAGAGCTGCAAGTGGAGAAGGCTTTCTTACGTCCCTCAGTGGATCTTATCTTTAGAACCGTGGACACAATATACATATAGGACACAATAATGACAATTATGGTAGGCAAAATAATAATGCTGCATAAGAAAAAGGAAACCATCTTATGAAAGTAGAGATCAGA
>NW_027787600.1:0-287 GCF_054177405.1 Leptonychotes weddellii | reverse complement strand
CTTTAATTGGCACACTCTCTTGAAAATGAGCATCAATCACTGTGTAGTATTAGAAATTGACAAAATCCGTAAATAACATTGAACTTACGAGGTTCAGCATACTCCTGGCAAGTTTTTTTTTTATATCCCTGCTAAATTTCTGTTTGTTCTTCTCATTTTAGTTTTATTTTTCCTCCTTCTCAGAATCTCTCAACACTTACATATAAATTAAATTTTTGCTAAGCTATGTACCAGGAAAAGGGTGTTGTAATCTTGCCTCAGGCTGCTTGCAGTAAAAGAAACACATT
>NW_027787599.1:0-287 GCF_054177405.1 Leptonychotes weddellii | reverse complement strand
TTTTGTTTTTTTTTTTTAAAGTAAGCTCTACGCCCAACATGAGGCTTGAATTCATGACCTCAAAATCAAGAGTCACATGCTGTACCAACAGAGCCAGGCAATGGCGTTTTTTTAATGGAAATAGTAAAAAACAATTCTGTAATTCTTATGGGAACACAAATAGCCAAATCAATTTTGAGAAAGAAGAACAAAGCTGGAGGTATCAAACTTCCTGATTTCAAAACATATTCTAAAACCATAGTAATCAAAACAGTATGGTACAAGCAAAAAGATAGGTATATAGGCCA
>NW_027787598.1:0-287 GCF_054177405.1 Leptonychotes weddellii | reverse complement strand
AGGAACCTCCATACAGTTTTCCAGAGTGGCTGCACCAGCTTGCATTCCCACCAACAGTGTAGGAGGGTTCCCCTTTCTCCACATCCCCGCCAACATCTGTCGTTAACAGAGACACTCTTAACAGGCAGGATGTTACAAGGCATTATATAGGTTATCTCTCAGGAACCACACCAGGCTAAAACCTTTCCTTAAAATGTGCAGAGTTTGGACCACCCAGACCCATTCAATTAATCCTTTCCTGCACAATATACTTTGTAATAAAGAATTCTTAAAATCAATAAAAGGCA
>NW_027787597.1:0-287 GCF_054177405.1 Leptonychotes weddellii | reverse complement strand
TACCTTATAGTGCTCTGGAAGTGAAGTGCTGGAAGAACATTACATGTGATTTTCTGTCATTGAGCTCAGCTTAGTGTAAGGGAAGAAGAAAGAAATTGGTCCAGAATACCTGAAGAGTCTTGATAAGTGCAAATGAGGTCTCAGTCTCCTGCCATGTAAAATGGTATAAAATGAATGTGGAACTGTTTTTAACATTCTTAATGCTAGACACATGGTAACTATCATTGCTTGGCACAGATAGTCAAAATTGATTAAAAGTGGGCTAATATGGAACCAGAAAAGACCCC
>NW_027787596.1:0-287 GCF_054177405.1 Leptonychotes weddellii | reverse complement strand
TTTTTTTTTTAAGATTTTATTTATTTATTTGAGAGAGAGAATGAGAGATAGCATGAGAGGGAAGAGGGTCAGAAGGTCAGAGGGAGAAGCAGACCCCCCCGCTGAGCAGGGAGCCCGATGCGGGACTCGATCCTGGGACTCCAGGATCATGACCTGAGCCGAAGGCGGTCGCTTAACCAACTGAGCCACACGGGCGCTCCTGTTCTGTATCACTTTTGAATCAAAAAGAATGAATACCATTAACGAATCATCAATTTCCCTTCCCTTGTGTCTGTTTAACTTCTGGG
>NW_027787595.1:0-3354 GCF_054177405.1 Leptonychotes weddellii | reverse complement strand
GGGAGTGATTGACTGCTTTTCTCTGGGGCTCACTGAGGAGCGGGGCCCCGAGTTCTCGGCTCCTCCAGGGCGGAGATTGGGAGGCCGCCATTTTCACTCTCGGCCTCCAAAGCTGTATGGAAAGTTCGCAGGGAACAAAAGCCCCAGAGAGCAAACCCGAGCAGATTACTTAGCCCTGACCGGGCAAGGGCGGGGCAATTCTGCCTCCGGCAAAGACATTTGGGAACCACGGCAACAGGCCCCGCCCCCAGAAGATCCGCGAGAACAGCCAGCCAAGACCAAGTTTACCGATCAATGAGAACGGCAGAACTCCAGCGCTAGGGGAATACTGCACATAGAATTCATGGCTTTTTTTCCCATGATTCTTTTTTTTTTAATTATTTTTTTTAAAAGACTTTTATTTATTTGAGAGAAGGGGTTGGGGGAGGGAGAGAGAGGGGAAGAAGCAGACTCTCCACTGAGCAGGGAGCCCGATGTGGGGCTGAATCCCAGGACCCTGAGATCAGGACCTGAGCCAAAGGCAGACAGACGCTTCACGGATTGAGCCACCTAGGCGCCCCAGCTTTCTTGTTTCTTTATTCTTTCAACTTTAATTTTTAAAATTTTCTTTATTTTTTTCTTTTTCTTTTTGAATTTTTCTTCTTTCCTTTTTAAACCAACTGCTTATCAATTCCTTTTTCAAAATCTTTTTTAATTTTCATTTTTAGTCATATTCTATCCCTTCATTGTATTTAATGTTATTTTGTGTGTGTGTATATATATGTACATATATATATAAGTTTTTCTTTCTTTAAAATTTTGGGATGCAGTTTCTTCTAACAGACCAAAATACACCCCAAATCTAGTGTATGGCTCTGCTCTATTCACCAGCCTGATCATATATATTTTTTTCTTTTCCCCCTGGTTTTGGGTCTCTTCTGATTATTTAGTGTATATTTCTCTGGGGTTGTTGTTACCATTTTAGCATTTTGTTCTTGTTCATCTGTTCTTCTCTGGACAAAATGACAAAATGGAAAACTCACCTCAAAGAAAAAAAGAATAAGAGGCAGTATCAACTTCCAGTGACCTAGTCAATATGGAGATTAGTAAGATGTCTGAACTAGAGTTCAGAATAATGATTAAAAGATACTAGCTAGGCTTGAAAAAACCATAGAAGATACTAGAGAATTCCTTTCTGGAGAAATAAAATCTAATCAAGTCAAAATCGAAAAGACTATTAATGAGGTGCAATCAAAAATGGAGGCTCTAGGGGCACCTGGGTGGCTCAGATGGTTAAGCGTCTGCCTTCGGCTCAGGTCATGATCTCCCAGTCCTGGGATCAAGCCCCACATCAGGCTCCCTGCTTGGTGGAAGTCTGCTTCTCCCTCTCCTTCTGCCTGCTCCTTCCCCTGCTTGTACACTCCCTCTCCCACTGTGTCTCTCTGTGTTAAATGAATAAAATCTTAAAAATAAATAAATAAAATCTAAAAAAAAAAAAAGGAGGCTCTAACTACTAGGATAAATGAGGCAAAAGAGAGAATTAGTGCTAGAGAAGACCAAATGATAGAGAATAAAGAAGCTGAAAAAGAGATAAACTACTGGATCATGAGGGGAAAATTCAAGAGATAAGTGATACCATAAAGCAAAACAATATTAGAATAATTGGGATCCCAGAAGAAGAAGAGAGAGAGGGGCAGAAGGTATATTTGAGCAAATCATAGCAGAGAACTTCCCTAATTTGGGGAAGGAAACAGGCATCAAAATCCAGAAGGCACAGAGAGCCCCCCTCAAAATCAATAAAAATAGGTCAACACCCCGACATCTACTAGTAAAACTCACAAATCTCAGAGACAGAGAAAATCCTGAAAGCAGCTAAGGACAAGACGTCTGTAACCTACAATGGTAGAAACATTAGATTGGCAGCAGACCTATCCACAGAGACCTGGCAGGCCAGAAAGGACTGGCATGATATATTCAGGTACTAAATGAAAAAAATATGCAGCCAAGAATACTTTATCCAGCTAGGTTCTCATTGAAAACAGATAAAAAGCTTCCAGGAAAACAGAAACTAAAAGAATTTGCAATCACCAAACCAGCCCTACAAGAAATATTGAAAGGGGTCCTCTAAGCAAAGAGAGAGCCCAAAAGTAACAGAACAGAAAGGAACAGAGACAATATACGGTAACAGTCACCTTACAGGCAATACAATGGCACTAAATTCATATCTTTCAATAGTTATCCTGAATGTAAATGGGCTAAATGCCCCAATCAAAAGACACAGGGTATCAGATTGGATAAAAAAGCAGGACGCATCTATATGCTGTCTGCAAGAGACTCATTTTAGACCCAAAGACACCTCCAGACTTAAAGTGAGGGGGTGGAAAACCATCTACCATGCGAATGGACATCAAAAGAAAGCTGGGGTGGCAATCCTTATATCAGACAAATTAGATTTTAAACCAAAGACTATAATAAGAGATCAGGAAGGACACTGTATCATACTTAAAGGGTTTATCGAACAAGAAGATCTAAAAATTTTAAATATTTATGCCCCTAACATGGGAGCAGCCAATTATATAAGTCAATTAATAACAAAACCAAACACGTCGACAATAATACAGTAACAGTAGGGGACTTTAACACCCCCCTCACTGAAATTGACAGATCATTTAAGCAAAAGATCAACAAGGAAATAAGGGCTTTAAGTGATACACTGGACCAGATGGACTTCACAGGTATATTCAGAACATTCCATCCCAAAACTACAGAATATACATCCTTCTCTAGTGCACATGGAACATTCTCCAGGATAGATCACATCCTGGGTCACAAATCAGGTCTCAACCACAATATTGGGATCATTCCCTGCATATTTTCAGACCACAGTGCTTTGACACTCAAACTCAGTCACAAGAGGAAAGTTGGAAAGAACTCAAATACATGGAGGCTAAAGAGCATCCTACTAAAGAATGAATGGGTCAACCAGGAAATTAAAGAAGAATTAAAAAAAAAATTCATGGAAACAAATGAAAATGAAAACACAACTGTTCAAAATCTTTGGGATGCAGCAAAGGCAGTCCTAAAGGGGAAGTATACAGCAATAGAAGCCTTTCTCAAGAAACAAGGTCTCAAATACACAACCTAACCCTACACCTAAAGGAGCTGGAGAAAGAACAGCAAATAAAGCCTAAACCCAGCTGGAGAAGAGAAATAATAAAGATCAGAGCAGAAATCAATGAAATAGAAACCAAAAAAAACCAGAACAGATCAATGAAACTAGGAGCTGGTTCTTTGAAAGAATTAATAAGATTGATAAGCCCCTGGCCAGACTTATCAAAAAGAAAAGAGAAAGGACCCAAATAAATAAAATGATGA
>NW_027787594.1:0-287 GCF_054177405.1 Leptonychotes weddellii | reverse complement strand
GATTATGCTCATTCCTTTATGCATTATCTATGGCCTCTTTTACCAAAGACACAGTTGAGTGGTTGAAATAGAGACGATATGATGCAAGAGACCTAACATACTTACTATCAGCCCCTTACAGAAAAGTCTCAACCTATAGCCTTTACATCAAGTTGAACTCAGAATATAAAACATCTCTCTTGAATGTAGCCCCTTTATTTTTCCTTGATATTCCCTTATCTATTCATCTTCAGAGAAGAATAAAGTTAGGATAAGAATTGAACACATTCAATTGATACTAATGCACC
>NW_027787593.1:0-287 GCF_054177405.1 Leptonychotes weddellii | reverse complement strand
GAGAAATGCTATCAATTTTTGTATATGGATCTTATATCCAGGAACCTTGGTCAGCTCTTCCACGTTTCAATAATCTGTTGATCCTCTTATGTTTTCTGGGGAAACAGTCATGTCATCGTCAAATACTGACAGTTTCAACTCTCTTCTTGTGTTTTTCGTTTTTATGAAGAAGCTAGTTTCATTTCCCTTTCTTTTTTTTATTTTTTTAAAGATTTTATTTATTCATTTGAGACAGAGAGAATGAGAGACAGAGAGCATGAGAGGGAGGAGGGTCAGAGGGAGAAGCA
>NW_027787592.1:0-287 GCF_054177405.1 Leptonychotes weddellii | reverse complement strand
CATATTCATCAAGGATATTGGTCTGAAATTCTCCTTTTTGATGGGGTCTTTGCCTGCTTTGGGGATTAAGGTAATGCTGGTCTCATAGAATGAGTCTGGAGGCTTTCCTTCTGTTTCTGTTTTTTGAAACAGCTTCAGTAGAATAAGTATTATTTCTTCTTTGAATGTTTGGTAGAATTCCCCAGGGAATCCATCAGGCCCTGGACTCTTGTCTTTTGGAAGGTTTTTGATCACTGCTTCAATCTCGTTACTGGTTATTGGCCTATTCAGGTTGTCAATTTCTTCCT
>NW_027787591.1:0-287 GCF_054177405.1 Leptonychotes weddellii | reverse complement strand
TGACCTGAGCCGAAGGCAGTCGCTTAACCAACTGAGCCACCCAGGCGCCCCAACACCTTTTAATTGTTCAGGAGCAAAAGAATGCTTTGAGGGCAATGTATCTTAAAGCAATGACTTGCCTGGCCCAAGGGTAGCATGGTTGCTAGAGGTAGAATTTCCCAACCCTCAGCACACCAAAGGATCATGGGAGAAGAGTTATGAAGGAGACTCCCAATCAAGGGGATAAGATAATGCTAACGGGCCCTCACACTGTATGTGACCTTCTCAAGGAAGGTTTTATAGGTGGT
>NW_027787590.1:0-287 GCF_054177405.1 Leptonychotes weddellii | reverse complement strand
TATAATTGCCAAAACTTGGAAGCAATCAAGATATTCTTCAGTAAGTGAATGGACAAATAAACTATAGTCCATTCAGACAATGGAATAGTAGTCCATGCTAAAAAGAAATGAAGTATCAAGACATGAAAAGACATGGAGGAGTCTTTAAATGCGTATTACTAAGTGAAAAAGCCAATCTGGAAAGGCTACCTGCCCTGTGATTCAAACTACATGACATTTTGGAAAAGGTAAAACTATAGAGACAATAAAAAGATCACTGGTTGTCAGGGATTAGGAGTGAAGGAGGG
>NW_027787589.1:0-287 GCF_054177405.1 Leptonychotes weddellii | reverse complement strand
GAACACTTCATCTAAAACTAATGATGTAATGTATGGGGATTAACATAAGAATAAAAATAAATAAATAAATAAATAAAAAAGAAAGTCAAAAAAAAAAAAAAGACTCTCTCCCCTCTGCCCCACCCCTCCTTTCTCAAAGTAAATGAATAAATCTTTTTTTTTAATTAAAAAAAAAGAAAGAATGTACCATAGAGATATTTTTTGTAGATATTTCAGGGTAGACAGATAACTTCCCTGAGTAAATGAGAGTGTTAGCTAAACCACCATCCACCTAATTTAATGCTAAA
>NW_027787588.1:0-287 GCF_054177405.1 Leptonychotes weddellii | reverse complement strand
TGAAATTGAGTATTTTTTTTCATATACCTATTGGCCATTTGTATATACTCTTTTAAGAAATGTACTTTGCCCATTTTAAAATCAAGGGTTTTTTTTTTCCTTTTCTATTGAATTGTATGACCACCGCTCTTAGATATTTTGGGTATTAACTCTTTATCAGATATACAGTTTACAAATACTTCTTCCATTTTGTTGTTTGGCTTTTCAGTCTGTTGTTTACTGTGCAGAAGCTGTTTAGTTTGATGCAATTGGATTTGTCTATTTTTGCTTTTGTTGTCTGTGCTTTT
>NW_027787587.1:0-287 GCF_054177405.1 Leptonychotes weddellii | reverse complement strand
TGGTTTCTAATTCAAACAGGGCAAGGCAGGTTGTGGGAAGAGGGTACTCCAAACGGGTCCACATGGGGAGGAGACAGTTGCCTTAGCTCTGCACTGCTCTTCTTCGTTATCCCTTTGGATAACATCTTCATCATGGTTGATACTTCTGTAATATCTGCCTTTCTTTGACTAGGGAATTGGAGGTCTCAAACCTGCCTCACCAATTTACCTTGTGTTCCTCTTTATCCCCTTTCTATGGTGATGGCATTTTCTGAAACAGCCTGAGGGTTTTTTGTTTTGTTTGAAAT
>NW_027787586.1:0-287 GCF_054177405.1 Leptonychotes weddellii | reverse complement strand
CATATGATACATGTCTTTCTCTGTTTGACTTATTTCACTCAACATAATACCCTCCAGTTCCATCCACGTCGTTGCAAATGGCAAGATCTCATTCCTTTTGATGGCTGCATAATATTCCATTGTATATATATACCACATCTTCTTTATCCAGTCATCTGTCGATGGACATCTTGGCTACAAAGCTGACTTTTAAGATGAACATTTCCCAAACATGATAACATTCTCAGGTTCCAAACTTAGTTCCAATTTAAAATACATCTTAATCGGGCACCTGGGTGGCTCAGTTG
>NW_027787585.1:0-287 GCF_054177405.1 Leptonychotes weddellii | reverse complement strand
GATCCCACCCAGTGTGGAGCCCAATATGGGGCTTGAACACATGACCCTGAGATCAAGACCTGAGCTGAGATCGAGTCAGATGCTTGACCGATTGAGCCACCCAGGCCCCCCTCTTCTGCCCATTTTTTAATTAGATTATATGTTTATTGGGGGTGTTGAGTTGTGTCAGTTCTTTATATATTTTGGATACTAATCCTTTGTCAGATATGTCATTTGCAAATATCTTCTCCCATGTCTTTTAGTTTTGTTGATTGTTTCCTTCGCTGTGCAGAAGCTTTTTATTTTGA
>NW_027787584.1:0-3354 GCF_054177405.1 Leptonychotes weddellii | reverse complement strand
CTGGGGAATGAGGGGTCCTGAAGAGGGACATGGAGCCTCTTCGAGGCTGGGAGCCGCCCCCCTGGAGCCTGACACCCAAGGCTGATGCCCTGAGCCAGGTGAGTCCCCCGAGCCTGTGTGTGTCTGTGTGTCTGTGTCCCAGGGCTCCCTGGTGTCCCCAGTCCTGGCCCCTGGGTGTGCTCCTGCCCTCTCTGCGGACGCTGCCCTGGGCCATATCCACTTCCTGTCTCACATGGGCTTTTGTCCCCCAGCACTGTCCCTCTGGGCTGACGCAGCCCCTGGCACCCAGTCCCCTGATCCCACAGTATGGGGGAGCAAATTGACAGGAGGTCATACCCACCAGCAGCTGAAGTGTTCCTCCAGGGGCCAGGAGCCACTTTTGACTCCAAGCCCCCCTCACCCCCAGCCCTCTGAGCCTCAGCTTCCTCACCTGTAGGACAGGCTTGTGGGTACCTACCATGGGCTGGGCAACACTGGACGGACCATGAATGAAGCATGATATGAATGACTGTCACATTGGGAAGTAATTTCTAAATTGGAGTTGTGTTTGCCCAACAAATTAAAATTTGCTTTTTAATTTGTCATCAAAAATTATACTTGAGGGGTGCCTGGGTGGCTCAGTTGTTAAGCATCTGCCTTCGGCTCAGGTCATGATCTCAGGGTCCTGGGATTGAGCCCCACATCGGGCTCCCTGTTCAGCAGGGAGTCTGCTTCTCCCCGTCCGCCCCTCCTCCCTGCTAATGGGCGCCCTCTCTTTCTCTCTCTCTTTCTCTCTCTCTCAACTAGAACCAAAAAAAAAAAAAAGTATACTTTGGCAGGATGATTTGAGAGTATGTAAATATCCTGTTTCTCTTGAAACTTTCTGGGAAATGGGGAGAAGCGAGGATAGCATGTATGGATGAGCATGTTTGGAGGAGATGCTTTGAGGCTGTGTAAACATTCCATTCTTGATTATTCTTTACTGAACAGTGGTGTTCGAATGGAAGCAAGAGAATTCTCCTTGCATTCATTCATTCATGCATCCATCACGCATTGACATCATGCATTCATTCATTCATGCATCCATCATGAATTGAAATCATGCATTCATTCATGCGTCCATCGTGCATTGACATCATGGAGGGCTTTATGGTTCCAATTTTACCCACTTAGTTTTGTTTTGTTTTGTTTTGTTTTTTAAGATTTTATTTTATTTATTTGACAGAGAGAAAGACAGCGAGAGAGGGAACACAAGCAGGGGGAGTGGGAGAGGGAGAAGCAGGCTTCCCGCGGAGCAGGGAGCCCGATGCGGGGCTCGATCCCAGGACCCTGGGATCATGACCTGAGCTGAAGGCAGACGCTTAACGACTGAGCCACCCAGGCGCCCCTACCCACTTAGTTTTAATCTATTACTCTTATATATTCGGGTCTCCAAGTTGTCCCAAATTTTTCCAGCCAGAGACCCTTTATACTGGCTTATTTTTTTGACATATTCCTACCAATCCATAAGCCTTCCCTTAATTTCTGGCCCAAAAGGATGTTCCAAGCTATCTGGTTCTTACCCAGCCCCAGCCCCAAGAAACCCAAATTATTTTTACAGAGAATGGATTTATTTATCTTTTATTTTTATTTTTATTTTTTAATATGGATTATTTGTTTATTACCACATTTTGAGACTGCTTTATGTGTTCTGGATACAAATCTTTATTAGATACAGACTTCCAAATATTTTCTCCAAGTCTGTGGCTTATCTGTTTATTCTCTTAACATCTTTCAAAGAAGAGAAGTTTTTAACTTTAATGCAATAAAACTGGTCAGTTTTTTCTTGTATGGATTGTGCTTTTGATGCCTCATCTGAGAAATCTTTACCTGACTCAAGCTCACGAAGATTTTCTCCTATGTTTTCTTCATCTAGCTTTGTAGTTTTAGGTTTGTTTTTTGTTTGTTTGTTTTTAATTTTATTTTATTATGTTATGTTAATCACCATACATTACATCATTAGTTTTTGATGTAGTATTCCATGGTTCATTGTTTGTGTATTACACCCAGTGCTCCATTCAGTACGTGCCCTCTTTAATACCCATCACCAGGCTAACCCATCCCCCCACCGCCCCCCTAGAACCCTCAGTTTGTTTCTCAGAGTCTCATTGTTCGTCTCCCCCTCCGATTTCCCCCCTTCATTTTTCCCTTCCTACTATCTTCTTTTTTTTTTAGAATGGATTTTTTAAATTTAATTTTATTTTATTTAAATTCAATTAATTAAAATATAGTGTATTATTAGTTTCAGAGGTAGAGGTCAGTGATTCATCAGTTGCACACAACACCCAGTGCTCATCACATCACACGCCCTTCTTAATGCCCATCACCCAGTTACCCCATTCCCCCACCCATTCTCCCCTCCAGCAACCCTCAGTTTGTTTCCTAGAGTTCAGCATCTCTTACGGTTTGCCTCCCTCTCTATTTTCATCTTATTTTTCCTTCCCTTCTATGTTTATCTGTTTTGTTTCTTAAATTTCACATATGATTGAAATCATATGGTATTTGTCTTTTTCTGACCGACTAATTTTGCTTAGCATAATACCCTCTAGTTCCATGCATGTGGTTGCAAATGGCAAGATTTCATTTTTATTTATTTATTTATTTATTTATTTATTTATTTATTTTTAAAGATTTATTTATTTATTTGAGAGAGCGAGAATGAGAGAGAGTACACGAGAGGGGGGAGGGTCAGAGGGAGAAGCAGGCTCCTCGCCGAGCAGGGAGCCCGATGCGGGACTCGATCCTGGGACTCCAGGATCATGACCTGAGCCGAAGGCAGTTGCTTTAACCAACTGAGCCACCCAGGCGCCCGCAAGATTTCATTTTTTGATGGCTGAGTAATATTCCATTGTATATATATACAGCACATCTTCTTTATCCATTCATCTGTCGGTGGACATCTGGGCTCTTCCACAGTTTGGCTATTGTGGACATTGCTGCTATAAACATTGGGGTGCACGTACCCCTTCGGATCCCTACATTTGTATCTTTGGGGTAAATACCCAGTAGTGCAATTGCTGGGTCGTAAGGTAGCTCTATTTTCAACTTTTTGAGGAACCTCCATACTGTTTTCCAGAGTGGTTGCACCAGCTTGCATTCCCACCAACAGTGTAGGAGGGTTCCCCTTTCTCTGCATCCCTGCCAACATCTGTCGTTTCCTGACTTGTTAATTTTAGCCATTCTGACTGGTGTGAGGTGGTATCTCATTGAGGTTTTGATTTGGATTTCCCTGATGCCGAGCAATGTTGTGCACTTTTTCATGTGTCTGTTGGCCATTTGGATGTCTTCTTTGGAAAAATGTCTGTTCATGTCTTCTGCCCATTTCTTGACTGGATT
>NW_027787583.1:0-287 GCF_054177405.1 Leptonychotes weddellii | reverse complement strand
GAGTCCTGTAGGTCTGTGATGGATGCAGCCGCTGATGCTCCTGGGAATGGCTGCCTCAGGAGAGAAATCGCTGGCCCTCCACGAAGGCCTCAGTGGAATAAATAGGACTTCAGAGCAAGAACATCAGTCTCAACAAAGGGCATTTTCAGGGAAAGCTGCTCTGCAGGCTTGGATAATTAAAAAAGAAAATGCAGAGGAACACATTTTGTGGGATGCCTTTTTTAGAAGGACAAAACATATATATATTCTTCTTATCCGTAGTAAAACATCAACACCTTCTTGAATAC
>NW_027787582.1:0-287 GCF_054177405.1 Leptonychotes weddellii | reverse complement strand
TTTTCTCATTTGCCAACGGAAAATATATTTTATTAATCTAAGAAAAACTGTATGCAATGTTGTTAAGTTGAACTTGTGAGATTTGTGCATTAGGCTTTTTTGGTTTTTTGAAAAATCAATTTTAGTTTTAGAAAGTTTCATTTTTAACTAGAATTCATCAGATTCTTAAATGAGTATCCAAAACTACAAATTAGTATTTTAGACAAATAAACATGTAGCATTTGCAAAGAGCAAAATGTGAAAAATATAATGAAGAACCAATTTATCTCTTTATCATAACAATATAT
>NW_027787581.1:0-287 GCF_054177405.1 Leptonychotes weddellii | reverse complement strand
GGGTGGCTCAGTCGTTAAGCGTCTGCCTTCGGCTCAGGTCATGATCCCAGGGTCCTGGGATCGAGTCCCACATCGGGCTCCCTCCTCGGGGGGAAGCCTGTTTCTCCCTCTCCCCCTCCCGCTGCTTGTGTTCCTGCTCTCGCTGTCTCTGTCTCTGTCAAATAAATAAATAAAATCTTTAAAAAAAAAAAAAAAGAAATGGTTACTCTTGTTCAGTTTGTAATACAGCAAATACTTCGGATACTAGAGAACATGGACATTACTGAACTATATTCTATTAAATGTAA
>NW_027787580.1:0-287 GCF_054177405.1 Leptonychotes weddellii | reverse complement strand
GAGGCGCCCATGCGTGCTCCCAGTCGTCCTTCCGACGTGCAAGGACGTGTGTGATGAAGCTGGGGATGACAGCCCGTACGTCCTGCCATACGTCCTCACCCCACGTTTATTTCCCGTTGTGCGGTCATTTCCCTGCCGTGTTCTGTACCAAAGAGCTGTGTCCCCAGCTCTTGCCCGTGAGTCTGAGAACAGACGTACCAATTCTGGTTTCCCTTAGCAGACTCTTCCATCGCCAATTTCATGGCTCTTTGTTCAGCACATTGTGCTGATTCTCCTGTTCCTGAGGC
>NW_027787579.1:0-287 GCF_054177405.1 Leptonychotes weddellii | reverse complement strand
TGTTACACAGAGTATAAACTGTCTATCATCCATCACTACTTCTAATGATTTTACGGGAAGATGTATCTCAGAGGATATACCCTAGTTAGGGGATGTAGTAGATTATCCCTGTCATTTTTATGTTTACAAAGATATCATGAGTTTTGAAAAGTTCTACAATATTAGTTTGTAAGAACAGCCTTATTAAATAATTATGTCATTTAAGAACTTTACTTAAATCTGATTAAAGTTACTGCCACAAGAACAGATAATCAGGTAATTATATTTAGTAAAATGCCTATCTCACT
>NW_027787578.1:0-287 GCF_054177405.1 Leptonychotes weddellii | reverse complement strand
AGGCTCCACTGGAGCCAAGACCACCTTGGAATGTAGCTTCAGTTCTGGCCATAGGCCCTGGAGGCCGCGGCACATCCCCTGGGGAGGAGAGGTCCAGGAGGGTGAGGGTCTGCACAAATGGGAGAGGGCATGAGGTGGGGCAGGGGAGGGATTTGGGCTGGAGATTTAACGCAGAGCTGTTCTCAAAATGTGGAGGCTGTCAAGGGAAGACAACCACCCCACATAGCAAGCCTGAGCCCAAGCCTGGGGAGCCCAGGATGAGTCAGCCTGTCCCCACCAGGGCTGCC
>NW_027787577.1:0-287 GCF_054177405.1 Leptonychotes weddellii | reverse complement strand
TTTTCTCATTTGCCAACGGAAAATATATTTTATTAATCTAAGAAAAACTGTATGCAATGTTGTTAAGTTGAACTTGTGAGATTTGTGAATTAGGCTTTTTTGGTTTTTTGAAAAATCAATTTTAGTTTTAGAAAGTTTCATTTTTAACTAGAATTCATCAGATTCTTAAATGAGTATCCAAAACTACAAATTAGTATTTTAGACAAATAAACATGTAGCATTTGCAAAGAGCAAAATGTGAAAAATATAATGAAGAACCAATTTATCTCTTTATCATAACAATATAT
>NW_027787576.1:0-287 GCF_054177405.1 Leptonychotes weddellii | reverse complement strand
AAAAAATAGTGCCTAATTCTTAATTGCAGGAAACAAACTGAGTGTTGTTGGAGTGGGGGGTGGGTGGGAGGGATGGGGTGACTGGGTTATAGACACTGGGGAGGGTACGTGCTCTGTTAAGCGCTGTGAATTGTGCAGGACTGTTGAATCTCAGATCTGTACCTCTGAGACAAATAATGCAAGATATGTTAAGAAAAAAAAAGAAGAAGAAGAAGGTAGCGGGAGGGGAGGAATGAAGCGGGGGAAATCGGAGGGGTGGACGAACCATGAGAGAAGATGGACTCTGA
>NW_027787575.1:0-287 GCF_054177405.1 Leptonychotes weddellii | reverse complement strand
TTTGGTTAGATTTATTCCTAGGTATCTTATGGTTTGGGGTGCAATTGTAAATGGGATTGGCTCCTTAATTTCTCTTTCTTTTGTCTTGTTGTTGAAGAAAATCTTTTTGATCTTGGGCTACATGATTTCTTTTTTTGGGGGGGGCCTACATGATTTCTTATAAAGGACACAAAAACCCAAAAACTATTAAAATAATGATAAATGGAACTTCATAAAAATTAGAAGCTTTTGCTCTTTTAAAGATAGGTAAAGATCCTACAACTGGTAAATAAGAAATCAGAATTCTA
>NW_027787574.1:0-287 GCF_054177405.1 Leptonychotes weddellii | reverse complement strand
GAAATTGAGTATTTTTTTTCATATACCTATTGGCCATTTGTATATACTCTTTTAAGAAATGTACTTTGCCCATTTTAAAATCAAGGGTTTTTTTTTTTCCTTTTCTATTGAATTGTATGACCACCGCTCTTAGATATTTTGGGTATTAACTCTTTATCAGATATACAGTTTACAAATACTTCTTCCATTTTGTTGTTTGGCTTTTCAGTCTGTTGTTTACTGTGCAGAAGCTGTTTAGTTTGATGCAATTGGATTTGTCTATTTTTGCTTTTGTTGTCTGTGCTTTT
>NW_027787573.1:0-3355 GCF_054177405.1 Leptonychotes weddellii | reverse complement strand
CTGATCAGAGGCAGCTAGGAGCCATATATCTAATTGTGGGGCCTGCTGGGGGCTTGTATTCCTGGTTTCAATTGGCAGAAATTTTTATACTTTGTTTTTCAAGATTTTATTTTGGGGGGCTCCTGGCTGGCTCAGTCAGTGGAGGGCATGACTCTTGATGTTGGGGTTGTGAGTTCGAGCCCTGCGTTGGTTGTACAGATTACTTAAAAAATAAAATCTTTTATTTATTTATTTATTTATTTATTTAGGCTTTTATTGTTAAGTAATCTCTACACCCAATTCGGATATATCTATATATTTATAATCTATATCTACACCACATCTTCTTTATCCATTCAACAGTCAATGGACACTTGGGCTCTTTCTATAGTTTGGCTATTGTTGATAATGCTGCTATAAACATTGGCGTGTATGTACCCCTTTGAATGTGTATTTTTGTATCCTCTGGGTCAATACCTAGTAGTGCAATTGCCGGATCGTAGGGTAGCTCTATTTTTTAACTTTCTGAGGAGGCTCCATGCTGTTTTCCAGAGTGGCTGCACCAGTTTGCATTCCCACCAACAGTGCAAGAGGGTTTCCCTTACTACTCATTCTTGTCAACATCTGTTCTTTCCCATGTTGTTAATTTTAGCCATTCTGACCAGTGTGAGGTGGTATCTCTTTGTGGTTTTGATTTGCATTTCCCTGATGATGAGTGATGTTGAGCACTTTTTCATGTATTTGTTGGCCATTTGTATGTCTTCTTTGGAGAAATGTCTGTTCAAGTCTTCTGCCCATTTTTCTTGATTGGATTATTTGTTCTTTGGGTGTTGAGTTTGATAAGTTCTTTTTTTTTTTTTTTTTAAGATTTTATTTATTTATTTGACAGAGAGAGACACAGCGAGAGAGGGAACACAAGCAGGGGGAGTGGGAGAGGGAGAAGCAGGCTCCCTGCTGAGCAGGGCTCCATTCCAGGACCCTGGGATCATGACTTGAAGGCACATGCTTAATGACTGAGCCACCCAGGCGCCCTCTATTGAAAGTTTTTCACATGTAGGTATTTAATCCACTTGGATTAATTTTTATGTATGACATGAGATAAGGGTCCAATCTGAATTGCCTGTGGGTAGACTGTTCCGGCATCATTATTTAATAGTCCATTCTTTCCCCACTACTCGATCATATATCAAGTTTAGACTCCACTGTTCTGTTGGTACGTCTGTCTGGTGTTAAATTAATTCCCTATAGTCTTCAATGATGTCGCTTTATAGAAAATCTTGGTACCTTTGTCAATGAGTTTTACCACTTCAAAAGTGTCTTGGCTACTCTGGACTCTGTTTCTTTCTGTAAATTTTAGAATTGGCTGGTCAAGTTTGAAGAAAATCCTGCTGGGCGTGCCTAGCTGGCTCAATCAGTAGAGCATGAGACTCTTGATCTCAGGGTCCTGAGTGTAAGCCCCATATTGGGCATGGAGCCTCCTTTAAAAATCCTGTTGGAGTTTTGACTGGGATTACATTTGAGTTACAGATCAACTTGGGAGAGAAATGACATCTTTAAGGTATTAGCGTCTTATCATAAACATGGTATATTTCTGAGGTCAACTTTAACGGTTTTCAAAACGGTATTATGACTTTCTCCATAAAAGTAATGCATATCTTAGCTCAGATTCAGTCCTTTTAATGTTTGTGGGCCCTATGCCTGGGGTCTCAGGGAAGTTACACTTTAACTTTTACCAAGGTCAGAATGACTTGACCAAACTTCAAAGCATGGGCTCTATTTCTGTCCTGGGCACACATTGTATATCTGCTTTGTTGACAATCCATAAAAACCCATTTTGGGGGTGCCTGGGTGGCTCAGTCAGTTGAGCATCTGACCCTTAATTTCAGCTCAGGTCATGATCTCGGGGGTTCTTGGGATCTAGGCCTGCATCGGGCTCCTCTGCACCCAGCGGGGAGTTTGCTTCTCTCCCTCGCTTTCTCTGTCTCTCTCTGCCCACCCCTACCCCCACTTGCATCATCTCTCTCTAAAATAAATAAATACAGGGACGCCTGGGTGGCTCAGTCGTTAAGCGTCTGCCTTCAGCGCGGGTCATGATTCCAGGGTCCTGGGATCGAGTCCCACATCGGGCTCCTTGCTCAGTGAGGAGCCTGCTTCTCCCTCTCCCTCTGCTGCTCCCCATGCTTGTGCTCTCTCTCTCTCTCTGACAAATAAATAAATAAAAATCTTTAAAATAAATAAATAAATAAATAAGTACATCTTAAAAAAAAAAAAACCCAACAACCCATTTCAAACATAAGGAAGAAGACCTCCCTAAGTTCCCATGAGACTGAAGTCATTCAGCCTTACACATAATAAAAGCTTAAGATAAGGTCTGTAACTTTCTGAAATGTCTTTTGTCTAATGGTTTGTAACTTTTTATGTAAAACAACAACAACAACAACAATATAACTCTACACCAAGTGTTTCTTCCCTGGAGCACTCTCTTCTTTGTGAAGATTGTGTGTCCTGGGCAGCTGTCCTCTCTTGGGCCCAAATAAAACTCTTTCTTTCTTTTAGAGATTCTAAAAGGTTTGTTCATTTTGCATCAACAATATATTTTATTTTATTTATTTATTTTTAAAAAGATTTTATTTACTTATTTGACAGAGAGAGACAGCGAGAGAGGGAACACAAGCAGAGGGAGTAGAAGAGGGAGAAGCAGGCCTCCTGCTGAGAGGGAGCCAGATGGGGGGCTTGATCCCAGGACCCTGGGATCATGACCTGAGCAGATGCCCAACAACTGAGCCACCCAGGCACCCGACAATATATATTATAAATAGCTACTTTTTGCATTTGTATTTTACATAGTAAAAGAAGAACCTCTCTCTCTTTTTAAGATTTTATTTATTTATTTGACACAGAGAGAGAAAGCGCACAAGAAGGGGGAGCAGCAGAGGGAGAGGGAGAAGCAGGCTCTCCGATGAGCAGGGAGCCCGATGCGGGGCTTGATCCCAGGACTCTGGGATCATGACCTGAGCTGAAGGCAGATGCTTAACAACTGAGCCACCCAGGTGCCCCGGGCGTTGCATTATTTTGAATATCCTCAGCTATAGGAAATCTTCACCCTCTGACCGCACACTTGAGTTTTGAGAAAAGCCACTGGATCTTAGACTTTGATTCTAAGGTCACATTCCTCTGTACCTGAAATACATCCTTTAGAGGTTCTCCAGGCAGGGAAGCTTAGTTGTTTCTCTGAAAATTTACTGTTTACCTTTATCTTGCCCCATTCTTAAGAGATTCTGCTATTCCAGGTTGACAATTGCTTTCCTGCAGCATTTTAAGGATTTTATTATTTTTTAAAGATTTTATTTATTGAATTGAGAGAGTGAGTGGGCAA
>NW_027787572.1:0-287 GCF_054177405.1 Leptonychotes weddellii | reverse complement strand
AAAATGAACAAATATAGAAAACTTATAAAACATGGAAGATCATTAAAAAAGATTTTTAAGCTCATTATCCAGAAGTAACCACTCTTCTTACATTGTCAGGATTGTTCTTTTAACCTCTCTCCATTCTCTTTCTCACCCTCTCCTCTCTCCTTCTCTAGTTGTATGTGTGTATGTATATAATAAAATATATATATGTATTATACCTACTATTTTACAGCCTGCTTTTATCACCTGGAAATAACTATTAAACCTATATCCATAACAATAATAATTATTGTAACATTTAA
>NW_027787571.1:0-287 GCF_054177405.1 Leptonychotes weddellii | reverse complement strand
TGTATTACTTTAACAGCTTTATGGCCACTCTTCAAGTAACAAAACAACCTTTCCCCTCAACAACAGATAGCATCTCTCCTCTTGGCACTTTATAAGATAAGGACATCCCTTCCTTACCACTTATCTTCTCCCCACCTCACCCTTAAAACACTGCCATTCATCAAGCTTATTTTTACATTATCATCCCTGGTAACATTTACATCCTATTCTGTAACAATAACCATACTCCCTTCAAAGATAAAAACCATAAATAGCATTTACATCATTATGGTTATTTAAAAGTTCTT
>NW_027787570.1:0-287 GCF_054177405.1 Leptonychotes weddellii | reverse complement strand
GGAGGGGAAGCTGCAGGCTGGCTGATGCCTGCTGATGCGGAGCCTTGAATGCCATCTGAAGCATCCGGATTGGCCATGGGCAAGGGGGAAACTGCTGGAGGCTGTTAATCAGAGGATTGGTGTACATTCATTCAACAAGTATTTGTTAAATACTTACCGTACACCAGGTGTTGAGAATGAAGAGGTAGGTTGGGGGAAGCTGGGGGTGGTGGGAGCACATCATCTAGGACAGGGGTCCTCAGCCTGGAGTGAATATCCACATCACCTGGACTCTGGTAAAATAGATT
>NW_027787569.1:0-287 GCF_054177405.1 Leptonychotes weddellii | reverse complement strand
CCCCGACTCCCGGGAAACCGAGGCCAGGCTGACCGGGAGGGCCTGTCTCCCACTGGCACGCTCTCCCTCTCTACGCAGCGAGGTGTGTGCTTACTAGTTTCTTGTGTCACTGGTTGCCTTGGCGCATGTGTGATGACGAATCGGTGCTGGGCACGGGGAGACACGGATACAACACGCTCCGGCTCAGAAACACGGATACTAGACACAGATGCGCGCGCATGGGCAGCTCGCACGCCTGCTCCCACTTCCGGTCTCGGCGACGGGTTTCCAGCCGGACGGCTAATCTC
>NW_027787568.1:0-287 GCF_054177405.1 Leptonychotes weddellii | reverse complement strand
TCTACTATCTCTTACACTAACAGTGTATTTGTGTGTCCTTATTTTAGTTCTGTTCGTTAAATGGCCACAGCTCACTAAGTTAGTTAGCGTGGTCTACTTGTTTACTGATCAGATGGTCACAATCATGCCTGTCACAGTCTCAGTGATGACTCCATTGTTTTCAAAATTACTTCCAGGGCAATTCCATGTGATAGGACCAGGAGCACCAGTCATTGCCTTGGTTGGGGAAGAGGCTGTGTTGTCCTGCCAGCTCAGCCCATCAATGGATGCTCAGAACATGGAAGTGA
>NW_027787567.1:0-287 GCF_054177405.1 Leptonychotes weddellii | reverse complement strand
CCTCTGACCCTCCCCCCTCTCATGTGCTCTCTCTCTCATTCTCTCTCTCTCAAAATAAATAAATAAAATCTTTAAAAAAAAAAAAAGTCTATTTCCCAGTGAGAAACCTCTCCTCCAGTCTTACTGTTTTATAAAGTTTCCTGGGTTTATTTCATCACACACAACACACATGCACACACACACACACACACACTTTTTACTCCTATTCCCCCACTCTTAATAAACATGCTTACTACACCCTGCTTTTTTTGAAAGACAAATTTTCATCTTTCAGTATCTAGATCAAG
>NW_027787566.1:0-287 GCF_054177405.1 Leptonychotes weddellii | reverse complement strand
AGTATTGTTATCCATGACAGGATTTTTTCTTTTCAGAGAAAACCATTATAACTGATACTTTGGTTATTTTTAGAGGAAGAGCGGAAGGAACTCCTTTGTCATACCTTATGTGATATTTTAGAAAGTGCTTGTTGTGACAACTCTGGATCATACTGCTTGGTTTCCTGGTTAAGAGGAAAGACAGCTGAGGAAACGGCTAGTATTTCTGGGAGTCGTGCAGAGTCTAGTTGCCAAGTGGAACATTCTTGTAAGATACATTTTTATTTCCTGAAGTAATTTCTTGTACC
>NW_027787565.1:0-287 GCF_054177405.1 Leptonychotes weddellii | reverse complement strand
TTAACTTTCCTATAGTTCTTATTCTTTGTGTCATCTAAATTACTCGGGGCTTACTTGCATTTTTTTAATTATGTTTTTTATGTTCATTGAGGCTCCATCCAATCTTCAGAAAGATGAGGTAATTCACACAAAAGAATATATATGTATGTAAAATGGAATTACATATAAATAAAATTGCATCAAGTTTAGGTTACTATGTCTGTATGCATAGGAATGATAGACGTTCCACTAATTTATTCAATATGTATTTTTTTGAATTTGTTATTGGGCACTGAGTAAATACTAGG
>NW_027787564.1:0-287 GCF_054177405.1 Leptonychotes weddellii | reverse complement strand
TTGCCTTTTTTAGCTTCTAGAAGCTGCCTACATTCCTTGGATCATGGCCCCCTTCGTCTCAGCATTCCAAGCTCTTGTCTTCATCACATGTTCTACCAGTGACTCTGATCCTCCTGCTTCCCTCTTATAAGCACTCTTGTGATTACATTGGGCCCATCCAGATACTCCAGGATCATCTTTTCATCCTAAAATCCTTAACCTCTTCATATCTGTAAAGTCCCTTTTACCATGTAAGGTAATATATTCACAGGTTCTAGGGACTAGGCTGTGGATTTCTTCGGGGGGCC
>NW_027787563.1:0-287 GCF_054177405.1 Leptonychotes weddellii | reverse complement strand
ATAACTGTTTTGTATAGGTCCCAAATAATGCACGAACACCCTGTATTTTTATTTGCTAAATCTGGCAACCCTATGCATAGGACACCAGCCAAGGCATCTACTGAGTGCCTTTTATATACTAAATACTCTGCTGAGTCAACACTTTCAACTATGCCCTTTGTTCTGTTAATTACTATTGATGGGCACCTATTATGTGCCAAGACCATTCCAGGGGGAGATAGGGATTCAGCAGTGCACAAAGCAGGCATGAACTCTACCCTCTTGGCACTTGCATTGGAGGGAGGGGG
>NW_027787562.1:0-3355 GCF_054177405.1 Leptonychotes weddellii | reverse complement strand
TTTTTTTTAAGATCTTATCTATTTATTTGATAGAGACACAGCGAGAGAGGGAACACAAGTAGGGGGAGTGGGAGAGAGAGAAGCGGGATTCCTGTAGAGCGGCGAGCCCGATGCGGGGCTCAATCCCAGGACCCTGGGATCGAGTCCCACATCGGGCTCCCTGCTCGGCAGGAAGCCCGCTTCTCCCTCTCCCCCCTCTCCCACTCTCCCTGCTTGTGTTCCTGCTCTCGCTGTCTCTCTCTGTCAAATAAATAAATAAAATCTTTAAAAAAATAAAAAATTAAAAAAATATATTAAGGAATAAACTTAGAGCATTCATAATTTTAATACCCGGAAATAACCACTGGTAAATTGTTGGCGTTTTTTTTTTATGTGATATAAAATTGGAATCCAGTTGTTTACCATAGTTTATCATCTGTGTCTTTCTTTCCCTTAGCATTTTTCACTTAACATTATATCTTAAGCATTTCTTGTCATTAAACATCTTCAGAAACATAACTTTCAATGTCCTCACAATATTCAATATTACGTGTGTATCTTACACATTATTTATTTATTTATTTATTTTTTTTTTTAAAGATTTTATTTATTTATTTGACAGAGAGAAACACAGCGAGAGAGGGAACACAAGCAGGGGGAATGGGAGAGGGAGAAGCAGGCTTCCCGCGGAGCAGGGAGCCCCATGCGGGGCTCGACCCCAGGATCCCGGGATCATGACCTGAGCCGAAGGCAGACGCCTAACGACTGAGCCACCCAGGCGCCCCTTTCTTACACATTATTTAAACATTACCTTTTCCCCTTATTCTTAAGCATTTAGGTGGTTTTTGGCATTGTGATACAATGATAAAAAATACTGTAATCTTTGCATGAAATTGCCCCTGTATCTTCAGACACATTCTGGTAAAAATGTTTGAAAACTTTTTAAAGTGACTAACACTGTATTAATGAAGTGTGCTATCTCAGTGCTAATACTAATAAATTCCCATTTACTTAAGGGTAGGATTTTCTTTTTAAACTACAAGACAGTTGTTCTATTAAAGAGACTCCTATATATCTTACTTCTTTAACTTGACATAGTATCAAAGACAACTTTCTGTGTTACTACCTTTATGTCCGGTTTTCCTCATTTCTCTAAACTGCTGCATACAGTTCATATATGAATGAGCCATAATTTGTAATTTGTTTAATTACCATTGACTGATGGATATTTGGCTTTCCCTCCTAGTTTCTCACAGGTATAAATATTGCTACAATTAAAACTTATCTTTGTTCATTTGTGTAAATTTATAGAATTAGAATTGCTAGGTCAAAGGTTTTCTGCATTTTTAATTTTGATAAATATTGCCAAATTTCCCTTCACAACAAAAGTTTCATGAATTTACACTTGTAGAAATAGTAAATGAGAGTTATTTTCCCATCTTCTCTGTAACACTGGACCTCCTCATCTCTTACAGTATGATAAATGATATATGGTGTTTTACTTCAATTTGCAATTTTTAAAATTTTGAGTAATATTACTCATATTTTTGGCTGTTTGTTAGCCATTTGTCTTCTCTGGACTATATTATAAATATTTGCTGTCTTCAACAGAGATGCAATTAGGAGCAAATATTCTGGTTCTGTCTGACTTGATTTTTCAAAATTATTTACTTCATATAATCAAGTTTGGATCAGTATAGGTAAAAATGTTATGCTGCAACATATTATTATTTTCATGTTGTGTTTGCTTTTGCTCTTTTAAGTAGAGTTTCTCTTTTAAGATTTTTCCATAGAAAAATAATTGTTTAATTTCAGATATATAGAATTTTATATCTGTTTATAGAATTATAAACAGAATTTTACATGTGTGGCATATGAATGAAAGAATCTGTTTTTAGCAATTCACTTACAGAGTTCTACACTAAGGTGTTCGAGTCTAAGGAATTATTCACTAGAACTACTGTGTATGATAATGAATATATTATTAACTCTAATATATGTAGTACTGTGGTAATGGATAATTTTTTAAATACCAGTATAATTAACATACAGTGTTATATTAGTTTCAGGTGTACAATATAGTAATACAGTAATTCTATACATTACTCAGTGCTCATCATGATTAGTGTGCTCTTAATCCCCATTACCTATTTCACCCATCCTCCCCACTCATCTCCCTTCCAAAAAACCATCAGTTTGTTCTCTATAATTAAGAGTCTGTTTTTTGGTTTGTCTCTCTTTTTTTTTTCCTTTGTTTTGTTTCTTAAATTCCACATATGAGTGAAATCATATGGCATTTGTCTTTCTCTGACTGACATTTCACTTAGCAATATAGTCTCTAGATCAGACATGTCATTGCAAACGGCAAGATTTCATTCTTTTTATGACTGAATAACATTCCAATGTGTGTATATAGATAGATAGATAGATATAGATAGATAGGTAGATATCATATCTTCTTTATCCATTCCTTTATCGATGGATGGACACTTGGTGCTTCCATAATTGAGCTATTGTAAATAATGTAATAAACATAGGGGTGCATATATCTTTTCAAGTTAGTATTTTTATATTCTTTGGGTAAATACCCAGTAGTGGGATTACTGGATCATCTAGTAATTCTATTTGTAATTTTTTGAGGAACCTCCATACTGTTTCCCACAGTGGCTGCGCCAGTTTGCATTCCCACCAACAGTGCACGAGGGTTCCTTTCTCTCCACATCTTTCCCAACACTTGTTATTTCTTGTGTTTTGATTTTAGCCATTCTGATAGATGTGAGGTGATACCTCATTGTGGATTTGATTTGTATTTCCCTGATGATGAGTGATGTTGAGCATCTTTTCATGTGTCCGTTGGCCATCTGGATGTCTTCTTTGCAGAAATGTCTGTTTGTGTCTTCTGCCTATGTTTTAATTGGATTGTTGTGTTTTGTGTGTGTGTGTGTGTCTGTGTTGAATTGTTTAAGTTCTTTATATATTTTGGATACTAACCCTTTATTGGATATGTCATTTGCAAATATCTTCTCCCATTCGGTAGGTTGTCTCTCAGTTGTTTTTTTTTTATTGTTTACTGTGCAGAAGCTTTTTATTTTGATGTAGTCCCAATAGTTTATTTTTGCTTTTATTTCCCTTGCCTCAGGAGACATATAGAAAAATGTTACTATGGCCAGTGTCAAAGAAATTAGTAATGGGTAGTTTTCTTTGTTGTGGTGGTGGTGGTGTTTTTTAAATTTTTTTATTGTTATGTTAATCACCATACGTTACATCATTAGTTTTTGATGTAGTGTTCCATGATTCATTGTTTGTGCATAACACCCAGTGCTCCATGCAGAATGTGCCCTCTTTAATACCTATCACCAGGCTAACCCATCCTCCC
>NW_027787561.1:0-287 GCF_054177405.1 Leptonychotes weddellii | reverse complement strand
CTTGAATTAGGGGTTTCTGGTTTCTAGATCCTGTTCCCAAGGAGCATCCCAAGTAAGTTTTTAGATGCCCTTTTCCTTGTGTTTTGTTCCCTTTTCTTTCCTTCTTTTCCTTAAAAATTAGTGAACCCTTCCTGTCCATGGAATATCCATTTATTTAGATCTTTAATTTCCTTCCTCAGAATTTTGCCTTCTTTGTCATGAAGATCCTATATGTGTGCATTTTGTTAGATTTATACCTAAATATATGACTTACTTATACTAATATAGATGTCATCGTGTTTTTTTTT
>NW_027787560.1:0-287 GCF_054177405.1 Leptonychotes weddellii | reverse complement strand
TAAACGATAAAGGAAAAAAAACGGCCCGGCCCCCCACACTCAAGCCCGCGGCGCCTGCGCACTGCGCCACCCGCAGCGCGAGCTCCTCCCTCCGCCTCCCACACCCCCCCACCGCTCTGAATACCGCGCACGCGCAAGCTCCTGTCCTCGCGCAAACCCCGCCGTTTGCCCAACGCCTGCCCCTCCCCCACCCCGTCACGGCGTGAGGGCCTGGGCGCGTGCGCAGAGGCGCCCCCCTCAAATGAATACCCTCAAGGTGGAAATTTTTCCGTCCCTTCCCGGCCGTC
>NW_027787559.1:0-287 GCF_054177405.1 Leptonychotes weddellii | reverse complement strand
GGGTGCCCCGACTCTCCCCACCACACGCACACATGCACACACATGCACACGCACACGCGTGAATGCACGCATGTACACACGCATGCACATACACTCATGCAGGTGCACATGCACACACATGAATACACACGTACACACATATATGTGCACTCGTGCAGGTACACACCTGCGTGCACACATGCACACACACGCATACACACGCACTCATGCAGGTGCACGCACATACAAACATACACACGCAAGCACGCACACTCATGCAGGTGCACGCATGTGCACATATACACACG
>NW_027787558.1:0-287 GCF_054177405.1 Leptonychotes weddellii | reverse complement strand
GGGTGTTATATGAAAACAATGAATCATGGATCACTACATCAAAAACTAATGATGTATTGTATGGTGACATAACATAATAAAATAAAATTAAATTAAAAAAAGAAATTGGTTGTGTTTGCTTGTAGATAAGGAAAATAATGGATGGCATAATATCAGTCTTCAAATGTTTGAAAGACTGTCGTGCAGAAGAGGGATTGAGCTCATGTAGTATCATCTCGAAAGGAGATACCACCTTACACCAGTTAGAATGGCAAAAATGGACAGGGAAAGAAACAACAAATGTTGGA
>NW_027787557.1:0-287 GCF_054177405.1 Leptonychotes weddellii | reverse complement strand
GGAAGTTCACACTCATGCTCCTTCATGATTCCTCCTCCCCTTGGGGTGGGAAGGTCTGCAAACATCACCATCAAACAAAACTTCATTATCTTCAGTCTCCCTTGAACATTTACATGGGAAAGACAGAGAGGGGCCGTCTCCCCTCAACTGACACCCAGCTCATCACCTCGGAGCCTGAGCAGAAGGAAGGTTGTCGCTAACACACACGCTGCAGGAAAGCTGAAGGGTCTGCTATGGGAGCCAGCCTGGACTGAGCGACTCTGCTTGCAGGACTCCTCTCACCCGTT
>NW_027787556.1:0-287 GCF_054177405.1 Leptonychotes weddellii | reverse complement strand
CAAAGTCACCCTTGAGTGAAGAGATTCTCTTGAAGGGCAGGTAGGGAAATGGGGGAAGAGAGATTTTGGCTGATGAGCCAGGCCCTACGCAAATAAGCTTGGGCCTGACCTTTGGTCTTGCCTGATGGCTGAGCTGGTCCACTTGGATGAGCAACTCCCTGCCAGGGCCTGGTGGTCAGGGAAGGCAAGCAGGAAGCCAGGCCACGTCCCTGACGGTCAGTCCCGTTGTCTGTCTCCCCATCTACCTCCTTTGTCCTCACTGTGCTCTGTGCATGTAAAAAGTGCTG
>NW_027787555.1:0-287 GCF_054177405.1 Leptonychotes weddellii | reverse complement strand
TTAACTTTCCTATAGTTCTTATTCTTTGTGTCATCTAAATTACTCGGGGCTTACTTGCATTTTTTTAATTATGTTTTTTATGTTCATGGAGGCTCCATCCAATCTTCAGAAAGATGAGGTAATTCACACAAAAGAATATATATGTATGTAAAATGGAATTACATATAAATAAAATTGCATCAAGTTTAGGTTACTATGTCTGTATGCATAGGAATGATAGACGTTCCACTAATTTATTCAATATGTATTTTTTTGAATTTGTTATTGGGCACTGAGTAAATACTAGG
>NW_027787554.1:0-287 GCF_054177405.1 Leptonychotes weddellii | reverse complement strand
TCTGTTTTTGTTTTTATCTTTTTTCTTTCTTTCCCTTTCTTTTCCCCCAGCTTCAGGTCTTTAGTGATTTGTTTAGAGTATATTTTCTGGGGACATTGTTACCCTGTTAGCATTTTGTTCTATCATTCACCTATTCGCCTCTGGACAAAATGACAGGATGGAAAAAATCACCTCAACAAAAAAAACAAGAGGTAGTACCGACTGCCAGGGACCTACTCAATACGGACATTAGTACGATGTCAGATCTAGAGTTCAGAATCCTCACTTTAAAGATACTAGCTGGGCTT
>NW_027787553.1:0-287 GCF_054177405.1 Leptonychotes weddellii | reverse complement strand
TTTGAAACAAGATGGTTAATTCCCCTCCATAGAGTAGCTAAGATTCAAAATATTTTTTCTGGGGGCGCCTGGGTGGCTCAGTCGGTCGGGCATCTGCCTTCAGCTCAAGTCATGATCTGAGGGTCCTGGGATCGGGCCCCACATCAGGCTCCCTGCTCAGCGGGAAGTCTGCTTCTCCCTCTCCCTTTGCCCCTCCCCAGCTCTCTCTCTCTCTCTCTTTCTCTTTCTCTCTCTCTCTCTTCCCCCCCTTCCCTCTCCCTGTCTCAAATAAAATCTTTTAAAAAATA
>NW_027787552.1:0-287 GCF_054177405.1 Leptonychotes weddellii | reverse complement strand
AGTATTGTTATCCATGACAGGATTTTTTCTTTTCAGAGAAAACCATTATAACTGATACTTTGGTTATTTTTAGAGGAAGAGCGGAAGGAACTCCTTTGTCATACCTTATGTGATATTTTAGAAAGTGCTTGTTGTGACAACTCTGGATCATACTGCTTGGTTTCCTGGTTAAGAGGAAAGACAGCGGAGGAAACGGCTAGTATTTCTGGGAGTCGTGCAGAGTCTAGTTGCCAAGTGGAACATTCTTGTAAGATACATTTTTATTTCCTGAAGTAATTTCTTGTACC
>NW_027787551.1:0-3355 GCF_054177405.1 Leptonychotes weddellii | reverse complement strand
GGGTGGCTCAGTCGTTAAGCGTCTGCCTTCAGCTCAGGTCATGATCCCAGGGTCCTGGGATCGAGCCCCGCATCGGGCTCCCTGCTCGGCGGGAAGCCTGCTTCTCCCTCTCCCACTCCCCCGCTTGTGCTCTCTCTCTCGCTGTGTCTCTCTCTGTCAAATAAATAAATAAAATCTTTAAAAAAAAAAAAAAGATTTGTGTATTTTAGAGAGAGAGTGAGCGTGAGTGGGGGGAGGGGCAGAGAGAGAGGGAGACAGGTAGACTCCCTGCTGAGTGGGGAGCCTGACACAGGGATCAGTCCCAGGATCCTGAGATCATGGCCTGAGCTGAAACCAAGAGTCCAACGCTTAACCCACTGAGCCACCCAGTGTAGCGTAGTGTAGTCACTTTTCTGTGCAGCCATCACCATAGTCAATTTTAGAATATTTTCCTCACCTTCCTTCAAAAAAACCTGTATCTGTTAGCACTCACAGTCTCCTCCACACTCCTAAGAAACCACTAATCTGCTTTCTGTCTGGATTTGCCTATTCTGGACTCATAGATATGAGTGAGGCCTTTTGTGTCTGCCTTCTTTCATTTAGCATGTCTTCAAAATTCATCTACATTGTTGCATGTAATGGTACCTCATTCCTTTTGATCGCTGAATATTTCATTAATTTTTTAAAAAGATTTGTTTATTTTAGAGACCATGCATGAGGGGCGGGGAGGGGCAGGAGAAGTATGAGAGAGTCTCAAGGTGACTCCCTGTAGGTGGAGCTCGATCTTAACAACCCTGATACCATGACCTGAGCTGAAATCAAGAGTCAGATGCTTGAGCCACCCAGGTGCCCCTCTGCTAAATATTTTAAACACATGTTCTAATTAATTCTTTATATCAACTCCATGGGTTAAGTACCATCATCACTACCATTTTAAAGACAAAGAGACTGGGCCTTGGGTTACATTACTTGCCTAAGGTCACCCAGCTGCTAAGTGGTATTCAGTGATTGTACGGTAATTTTGTCCTGTGGCTTTATAGCTATTCCCTTTTTGGTAGGCTTATATTTTATTTTTATTTTTTTCCCCACTCTTATAAATAATAGTGACTATCCTAGGTAAATCTTTATCTGACTCTAGTTCTCTTTTTAGGATAGGTTATTTGAAGTAGAATTATTGATGGAAGAGTATGAATACTGTCTGAGAAAACAAATTCTACAATCAATTTCCAAAGCATCAAATTGGCCAATTTCCCTGTCTTCTGAGAACTGTCTCTGTTTCACAGGAACTTTAGTCTTGAGCTGGTTTGGATGAAAATTCTAGTTTAGAAAACATGTGAGTTTGGTTTTGTAAATACTTTTACTACTTTGAATTGGAATTGAGGTCTATAAATAGCATTGCTATCTTGTATGGATTTTAGTGAAAAGGAAATATGTTGAAAATGAGAACAACTCTACACATTTCTTTTTAGGATATTGTCTTCCATTTGGATACCTTGAAACCACTGGCAGCCATTAGTAGTTTTCCAAAAGATGTGAGACTTTTGATTTATTATGTGTGATATAAACTGGGATTTTGAGCAGTGTATAATCTTAGATGAGATGGAGTATGGAATCATAGATTTCTAGACCTTTTATCGTTACAACAGACCTTGAGATCTTCTCGATATATAGATTTATTTTAATTAAGCAAGAATTAAATATTGAGCCCATACCCTTCAATGGCTTGCTGTTGTTTTTAGGTGAAGCCGAACATCCTTATCATGGCATACAGGGCCATGTTCAATTTGGCCTCTGCCACCCTCTCCAGCCTCCTTTTCTTTCTCTCCCCTTCTTGTTCACTTCAGTGCAGTTATGTTGGCCTTCTCTCTGTTCCTCATATTATCAAGACCCTTCCTGCCACAGAGCCTTCAGACATGGCACTTCCTCTGTGGTAAGTCTTCCTCCACCCGTAACATGCATCTAATTCCTGCTCATCCTGTAGGTCTCAGCTTGATTGTCACTTCCTCAGGAAGATTTCTCCAGGTAGCACCCCACCCTTACCAGAGCTAACCTGCTGTCCTATAAAGTGTTCTTACACTATCCTCTGTTTTCCCTTTGTAGCATTTACCACAGTTTTCATCATGTAGATGGTTATGTTATTGTTGTATTGTTTGATACCTGAAACCCTCCTGGAGTGTAACTTCTGTGACAGGCAAGGACTGGTTCACCATTGTCCAACTCTATTGATTGCTTTCATTTTGTGCAGAAGTTTTAAAGTTTGAAATAGTCTGAGTTGTCCATTTTTGCTTTTGTTGCCTGTGCTGTAAGTATCATATCCAAGAAATCATTGCCCATTCCAATGTCATGAAGCTCTTCCCCTGTGTTTTCTTGTAGGATTTTTATAGTTTCAGGCCTTACATTTAGATTTTTACTCCATTTTGCATTAATTTTTGTATATGGTATAAGATAAGAGCCCATTTTATTCTGCTGCATATGGATATTCAGTCTTCCTAGCACCAGTTGTTGAAGAGACTATCTTTTCCTCATTGTATAGTCTTGGCATCCTTGTTAAAGATCATTTGGCTGCATACATGAGGGTTTATTTCTAGGCTCTGTTTTATTGGGCTGTATGTCTCTCCTTATGCTAGCTAGTACCATACTGTTTTGATTACTGTAGCTTTGTGATATATTTTGAAATTAGGAAGTATAAGGCCTCAACTTTTGTTCTTAAGATTATTTTGCCTATTCATGGTCCTTTGAGATTCTGTGTGAATTTCAGCATGATGTTTTCTGTTTCTGGAAAAAAAATGCCATTGGGATTTTCTTGGGATTGCATTGAATCTGTAAATTCCTTTGGTAGTGGGGACATTTTAGCAATAGTAAGTCTTCCAATCCATGAACATGGGAGGTCTTTCCATTTATTCATATCATCTTTAATTTCTTTCAGTAACATTTTGTAGTTTTCAATGTACAAGTCTTTTGCCTCCTTGGCTAAGTTTATTCCTAAGTATTTTATTCTTTTTGATGCTATGCTAAATGGGATTTTTAAAATTTCTTTTTTAGAGTGTTTGTTGTTAGTGTTTAGAAACATGACTGATTTTTAAGTGTTAATTTGTATCCTGCATCTTTGCCAATTTTTTTAATTAGTTCTAACAGGTTTTCTTTGCGGAATCTTTAGAGTTTTCTACATATAAGAAAGAACATGTTGGGGCGCCTGGGTGGCTCAGATGGTTAAGCGTCTGCTTTTGGCTCAGGTCGTGATCCCAGGGTCCTGGGATCGAGCCCTGCACTGGGCTCCCTGCTCCGCGGGAAGCCTGCTTCTCCCTCTCCCGCTCCCCCTGCTTGTGTTCCCTCTCTCGCTGTGTCTCTCTCTGTCAAATAAATAAATAAAATCTTA
>NW_027787550.1:0-287 GCF_054177405.1 Leptonychotes weddellii | reverse complement strand
GACTGACGTTCAGGACCGTGAGAAAACGTGCGTGGTTCTCATAATGCTTACATAATCCTAAAGCAGTTCCGAGTTACAGCTTGTTTCAGAATCACCTGGGTCTCTGCAGACCAGCCCTCGTGTTTCTGACTCAGTAAGTCTAGGGTTGGGACCAAGGATTTTGTGTTTCTAACAAGTTCCTAAGGGACGCTGGTGCTGTTGGTGCAGGGACCACTCTTCGAGGGTCCACCCTGAGATGGATATAGGATGGGCTTGGCCCCTTGGGTCTGTCAAAACCAAACTCGATA
>NW_027787549.1:0-287 GCF_054177405.1 Leptonychotes weddellii | reverse complement strand
ACTGTCTCTACGAATCCCAAGAGGAGCTGCTTGTGAAGGAGGCCATGGCCCAGGTCACAGAAGTGTCCCTGCATTTGCAAGATACCTTGGACATGGTGCACGCAGCATTCTGCCTCAAGCATTGTGAAAACTTGCAGAAAATGTGGCTGCGGGTAGAAAAGGGGATGTTCCTGGAGAACGATGCTGCATGGGAATCAGAAGCTCAGGCTGACCGGTAAGGACCTGCCCTGTTCACTCTGTTAGTGCCCCGTCTTCAGCCTCATCCCCTGCTGCATTAGGAACAGGGC
>NW_027787548.1:0-287 GCF_054177405.1 Leptonychotes weddellii | reverse complement strand
AAGTGATTGGAGGGGTGGCGTGCCTGGGTGGCTCAGTCGATTAAGCATCTGCCTCTGGCTCAGGTCATGATCCCAGAGTCCTGGGATCGAGCCCCGCATCAGGCTCCCTGCTCAGCGGGGAGCCTGCTTCTCCCTCTCCCTCTGCCTGCTGCTGCCCGTTTGTGCTCTCTCTCTGTCAAATAAATAAATAAAATTTTTAAAAAACTTAGCATTCCAATTAATAAATGTGGAAGGAATGAAGGAAACAAAGTCACCATTAGGCAAATACCATACGTAATAACTATTGC
>NW_027787547.1:0-287 GCF_054177405.1 Leptonychotes weddellii | reverse complement strand
TTGATAGAGATTGTATTAAATGTGTAGATTGTTTTGGGTAATATAGACATTTTAACAATATTTGTTCTTCTAATCCATGAGCATGGAGTGTTTTTCCATTTCTTTGTATCATCTTCAATTTCTTTCCTCAGTGTTTTATAGTTTTCAGAGTATAGATCTTTTACATCTTTGGTTAGGTTTATTCCTAGGTATACTATTGTTTCCAGTGCAATTGTAAATGGGATCAATTCCTTAATTTCTCTTTTCTGCTGCTTCATTATTGGTGTATAGAAATTCAACGGATTTCT
>NW_027787546.1:0-287 GCF_054177405.1 Leptonychotes weddellii | reverse complement strand
AAAAAAAAAAAGAAGTGGTTTTCTCAGGACCATTAGTGACCTCAAAGGAAATGTCACTCCAGAATCCAAGTCCAGCCCAGCAGCTTCTGGTTTATTTCTTCCCCTTCTCACTCTCAGTTCACTTTTTGTCCGTGACAGACAAGGGGACACACACACACACACACGTGCACTGTGGCCAGCAGGGTGTGGGTGTGTGTCCAGGAGAAGAGGACCCCTCCTTGGCCCATTCAAAACAGACAACATCCACTGCTGACCGCTCCCTTCCAGAAAGGCAGAGAATGGACCTC
>NW_027787545.1:0-287 GCF_054177405.1 Leptonychotes weddellii | reverse complement strand
ATGGGTATTAAAGAGGGCACGTTCTGCATGGAGCACTGGGTGTTATGCACAAGCAATGAATCATGGAACACTACATCAAAAACTAATGATGTAATGTATGGTGATTAAAATAACAATAAAAAATTAAAAAAAAAATGAATCCTGGAAAGACAACACAGGTGTATTTGTTTGGCCAGGCAGCTGTAATAAAGCCACAAACCGTATTGTCTTACAGTACTGGAGGCAAGACGTTCAAGATCAAGGTGTCAGCAGGTTTGGTTTCTCCTGAGGCCCCTCTCCTTGGCTTG
>NW_027787544.1:0-287 GCF_054177405.1 Leptonychotes weddellii | reverse complement strand
CACCTTTATTGGAAAAATAGAGTTGGATTTTTTTTAATTAAATGAAAGAAATGACTAAGCTGATTATTTTAAAAGGACAAAGAGTATGTTACAGAAGAATATTATACAAGTCTATGATGGGTTGGTTATAGGGATTTAAGGAATGGGATATGAAGCAGGGGAGAAGTTAAGGGAAAGCAATGAGAGACTGAACATAAATTGGAAAATAAGAAATTTTCGATGAAAAAGTAGGAAAAATATTTTTGAGGAACAGATACCATAATATTAGAAATTTGGGGAGACACATA
>NW_027787543.1:0-287 GCF_054177405.1 Leptonychotes weddellii | reverse complement strand
AGAAGTGTCTGTTCATGTCTTCTGACCATTTTTTGACTTGATTATTTGTTTTTTGGGTGTTGAATTTAAGAAGTTCTTTATAGATCCCGGATATCAGCCCTTTGTCGTGTCATTTGCAAATATCTTCTCCCATTCTGTGGGTTGCCTCTTTGTTTTGTTGACTGTTTCCTTTGCTGTACAGAAGTTTTTATCTTGATGAAGTCCCAAAAGTTCATTTTCGCTTTTGTTTCCCTTGCCTTTAGAGATGTGTCTTGAAAGAAGTTGCTGTGGCCAATGTCGAAGAGGTT
>NW_027787542.1:0-287 GCF_054177405.1 Leptonychotes weddellii | reverse complement strand
TTCATTACCTGACATTTAACTATGTATAACTGACCATCCAGATTGTTTATAGAAATGTTACTTTAGACATGTGTCAAAAATAATTTCTAGGATGTCACACTACCAATATTTCTTGCTTCAGAAAAATGCTGTATATCTGTGCCTTTTATTTCTTGACAGAAAACAAAGACTTTATGGGGAGGAAGAACCCCTTGGTCACGGATTATTTAATTTCCTTTCATACTAAAGCTTACGAGTGTTTTTCAAAGATTAAATAAATTATGTTTCCCAGTTTACCTTTGTTCTCA
>NW_027787541.1:0-287 GCF_054177405.1 Leptonychotes weddellii | reverse complement strand
GGAAGTGGGCCACCATGAGCAAGAGTCAGCAGACACAATAACCACCAGATTTGAACCTATGAAGATTTTAGAATTTATTACTTATGATATACAGAATTTTAAAAGGAATAAAATATTTAAATAGAAATGTAATCACCAGAAAGGGCCAGCGATAATCATAATAAAGTAAAACAATACATTAAAAAATAGATTTGAAGGGCGCCTGGGTGGCTCAGTCATTAAGCGTCTGCCTTCGGCTCAGGTCATGATCCCAGGGTCCTGGGATTGAGCCCCGCATTGGGCTCCCT
>NW_027787540.1:0-3355 GCF_054177405.1 Leptonychotes weddellii | reverse complement strand
GCATGTTATAGCCTTCAAAAGAATGACAATTGCTGCACTGTGTCCTACGATCCACAGAGAAAAATTTAAACATTTAGTGAGCCTCAGATTTTGGATGCAACAGACATCATATCTGGATCTGCTGCTCTAACCATTCATCAAATAATGTGTACAAGTTTCAGTATGGCCTAGTGAAAGCCCCGCAACTGTCCCAGGTTGCATTAAGAGCACTCTATCACTTGAGCCTTAGCACTCAGCTGACTTAATAGTGCTTAAATTTCCTGTGGGCTATTGGAATGCTAAGTGGAGCCTGCCACAAACCCCCATTTGAGTGTTTCAGAGTTTTGATCAGTAAAACACTCTGTTCAGCAACTGTGGGAACATAGATTGAGATTTAGCTCTGGATTTGAGAGCTAGCTCTGGATTGTTTCTGGCCCTGGTAGACAGCGAAGTCAGTCACCACAGGACAAGTGACCAGGAACTTGAACTACCCATCTTACATGGAATGTCATCTATATCACTAAGTCATATCTGAGCATGTGCAGCAGGAGCCCACTGTCCAATGGAAGTGGTAAGTAGGAGATCTAGTTCCAGTAGCTCCTAATGGCACAAGAAATTTGCACAAGCAGGTGACTGATCCTCACAATGTACTTAAACCTGATGCACTGATTTCCTCTCTCTCAACCAATATTTTTGGTTCCATGAGAAAGTTCTCAATGACAGGTTGACTGAAGAATAAAAATTGGCAACCTGCTTTACTGATGCCTCTTAGAAGATTTGGAAGATTTGTCCCTTTATTGCTATTTCTCTTGGTAGAGTTGTCCTGGAATGAGAATTATTTATATTTTAAATATAGCAGAATCCCTTCTCAGAGCTCTAATTTGAGCCATAAGATACACATATAAACCGGTCATTAATTTCTGCTTTAAAGATAATATTTTGATTTTGTTTCTATAATTGAAGATGGGATAGCTAACATCGTGGTGCTTGACTTTAACAAATTCACAGACCACTCACCATGCTTAAGGAGTCAGAGACATGTGGGAGAATACCAACCTTGGAATAAAAGTCTAAAATCAAAACGTGAAATGAAAATCATTAGAAGAAAATAAGAGGGATGCAGAAGTCAAGCCAAATGCCACAAGATGTTCGAAGTACGTAAGGTCAGCTTGGCAGATTTGCAGCTGTCTTGAGGGTACAATAAAGGGAGCTTCATGACAAAGTAGAGTTGACTAGGAGTTAAAAAAAAAAAAAAAAAAAAAACAGTATGGAAAGAACTTACTAGAGATTTTTCAGAACAGACCAGGCAGGCATGTATTTGAAATCTGGGGTTAGGTTGGATAGGACTATGTTTACTAATAAAGAGAATACACACAGAAGTATTCAAACCTCCCCCAAAGAACTGAACTTTTAAACATTTTCTTAAAAAAACAAACAAACAAACAAACAAATTCTTTCTGGGATCCTAATATTTAAAATATATAAAAGCAAAGACACTCTGATTGAATGAGAAATGTTAGAAGCTGAGGGCTCCCTCGTCTTGGCCTCCTCCCCACCCTTAAGCTGCCCCTGGTTTGAAAACCATCAGTGTTTATTCAAGTTTTTATTGAAAGCAAGATCACAGCTGCATTTTTAAAAAGTAATATTGACTTAAAATGGAAGACAACCTAATTTTCCCCAAAAATGTATTTGAAAACTATAAAAATGGTAGTTATAAGTTTGTCTCCTATAGTTTTGACAACTTTTGAGGTTATAAAACTGTCTCTTGACTCATTTTTTGCAGTCTCAAAAAAGTCTGTGTGATTCTAGAAGCACAGTCATATGAACGCTTGAAAAAAAGGGATAAAATGTTTGTTTACCAATTATAGCTGGGCCCCATGGGGACTTAATAGTCTTATCCTACACCTACCTTGAATCAAGAATCAACACTTCAGTAAAACCTATAGCAGTTTCTAATCCTTTGTGAAATTAAATGTCCTTTGGGGGATTCTGTAAAGATTTTGTAGGAAGGAGGAGAGAGGGTTGCATTTGCATGCCACACAAAAATACTTAATATAATTCCATATTAGACACCTCAGTTCTATCTTCAGAGTTCTAATTCATCTGTAATCATAGTATTTCCCTCCCACCCTTCCAGAATCCAGCTTTTCGAGCTCTCTTGGCTTCAGTTCCCTCCCCCACCCCTACTCTCAGATCTGGCTAGAATTTGACCTTTTCTTTTTTCCCTTGGTACAGAGCAATTGGACAGTCATTCCCAGCCTAACCATTTGCTCAGCAAAGAATACAACCTTCCTATACTCCATTCCTCTGAGAAGTCAGCAAACAGCTGATTAGTTTTCCATCACAATTTTTTCTATCATATTTTTAACTTTGCTTTGCATAACTAATATAACAAATTTCCACTGACAACAAGTTATGTTTTTTTTCTATCTTCATTATTTTATAGCCCTACTTCTACCTATGGCCTGTCCATGAAAAGTTATAACAAACTTTCTAATATTGCATAGATTAGTCAGGAAAGGCTAGATCATGTTGCAGCAACAAAGAAATCCAAAATCTCAGTGAGAGAAAAAAAAAAAATCGAAATCACTATCTCGCTCATTCTACATATCTAGTGCGGGCCAGCTGGGGTTTTGTGCCTTTTTACCACACTCCAGGACCCAGTCTGATGAAGAAACCACTATCTCAAATACTGGCAGCCACACTGGCAGAGGGAAAGAGAGCTCTGGGGGGTCTGGCGGCAATAATTGAATGCTTAGGCTCAGAAGTGACATGGATCTTCTTTTCATACCTCATCACCTATCCACAAAGGGACCAAAAGCACATGATTCTATGTGCCCAGAAAGTGGGAAGCCAGAAATACTTGTAAACATCACTAATGATTACCACATTGTGTTAGTAATTTCTCAACCCAACTCTCATTTTCCTCCTCCACAAAATGCACATGTCTAGTCCTAAGGTTTTGGCACTATCTGTCCCTCATCCACTTATTTCTTGCAAGGATGCACTGCAAAAATAGTTTTTTCTACTCTGCCATCCATATTACTTCCTCTTTCACTTCTCAATCTCCAGTTTCCTTTTTTAGGTAATATCAACAAAATATTTTAAGCCTGAGGTTGAAATGTGAAATTTTGCCAAATTCACTCTAAAAATGTGGTTTCAAAGCTTTCCTGCATGTGAATTGTCAGAAAATAATCAGCATATTATTTGTCTCTTCTAGTCAACTATTCCAAGGAATAAGGGCTAGTCAGATATAGATTTGTGGATAGAAACCAAAATTAATTTTTGTCACTTGTATCAGTCTATTTGGGAGGGGAGCAGTAGTAGTTCATGACTAGGTTATAGTTGATTTTTAAAAAATTTCTCCTATTTATTT
>NW_027787539.1:0-13772 GCF_054177405.1 Leptonychotes weddellii | reverse complement strand
AAAAATAGTCGTACCTTGTTTGGCCTCATTTAACTTTCCCAAAAATGTTCTTGCCGTTCCTCTTCTGGCAAAAGCTTTAGAGTATGAGCCATCTAATAAAATAGCTTGTGTGCAGTCTTTTTCGGCTTCTTCATATCTATTTAATATGACAAAATTACCAACTGGAAAATGCAGCTTATAGATAAACTTCACATAAACGGAGTCTCTAACGTAAAACGCAGGCATATTATTTTAATTAAAAACTCCCAAATCTGTCTTTGAGGGGAAAGACTATTTTTTTTTTTTAATTGTTCACTCTCACCAAATCTTGGAAACATCTAGGAAGGAGTGAAAAGGTACGAGGTTAAAAGAAAGTCAGGAAGAGTGTGCTGGAAGAATGTAAGAAATGATGGCAAAATACAAGCAGAGCAGACAAAAGAATACCACGTGCTGGCAGCCCACTTCCCCCTCAACATTCAAAACACACAGGTACTACATTGACAATTAAAACTGGCATTAATTTTCTAATATTTACCCACCTAAGGATCACCTAAGGTATACATCACCTAAGGAAAACCAACCTACGCAAAACTTAGGACTCGTTATATGTGTGATGCCATATCATCTAACGTTTTCATAAATTCTACTCAACCATGCAACCAGCCATCAATTCAGTCAGACTGGGTAGTGCTCTAAAAAACAAAAAGTTAAAGAGAGCTAAAAAAAACAAAACAAAACAAAAACCAAACAAAAAAACTGAAGACTCTCCTATATGTCAAAATGACATTGATGAATTACTGTAAATTTATTTGGCATGATAATGGTATTACAGTTATGTACAAAAGATCCTTTAGGGACAAGATGTCATCATGTCCTAATTTGCTTTGTAACAATTCAGATGGGAAAAAAGCTAACTAAATATAATGACAAATGTATGGCTTGTTAAAACTAGATGATTTGGTACATGGGATTTATTATATTACTTTCATGAAAGCCATAAAAGTTTCATAATAAAAAATTCCAAAAAAAGAGACTCTCCCGTGATTACATTCTCCCCAAAGCCTAAAATGAATGCCATTCTACCCTCAAAACAAGACCTCATAAGAACAAATCAAAATTTCTAATGAAACATCTTTTAATTCTTTAATTCACTTTTCAATGAAATTATGTCTGTCTGTACAAGTGTGTGTGCCCACGCCCCACTAACAGATTTTCTATTTTGCTCATTGTATCATTCTCTCATTTCAGACACATGCATGCCCTCCTCCCCCCGCCCCAGTTTTCAGGGTAAAGTACTTTAAGGAGCACAAAGTCAAGGGCTTGCCTGACTCTCCAGCCTTATCTCTACCACTGTACCCTGTGTAACAGCCATAATATGGGCCACTTGCCCTTTCCAGAAGTTACATCAACTTTTCCACTCTTGTGCCTTTAAGCCTATACTGGGATACTCAACCTGTTTTTCAGCTCACTTACTCTAACCAAAATAATGTATCTCTATTGTGTCTGTTAGTTTAAATGAGAATAAATATACAAACAAAATTTACTCCTGTGGCAGGAGTTCCTAACCTGAGGGCCTTTGAGAGATCTGAAAAGTTGGATGGGAAAAATATTACTCCTTATTTTCACTAACTCTTAAATGGGATTTGGCTTTTCTATTATAACTGCAGACAAGAAAACCACAGTAGCAAAAGCAATAGCTAGGACTTCGCCCCAATAAATATCATTGATATTTTCATATCACATTACAACTGTTACAGATATCTCAAAATATTATTTATGTTCACCACTATTTCAGAATTATAGTAGTAATTAGACCTGCTATTTGTTTGTATGTGATCACAGCATCCCGGTCTATAAATGCTCCTAGGACCTAACTGGCCAACTATTAGGCAACTAACTCTGCCCCTAGTAGTCATTCAGATACCAAAGAGCAAAGTCATATGTCACCACACTGGTAACATAATCATCTGTGTTACTTTTCTTACTTCCTATCCACACGTATTAGTTCATCAGTATGTGGAAGAAGATGTCACAGATCACCCCAAATTTAAATTTTCATATTATGTCTTCAAAGCAAATTTTTAGCTTTAAATCTACCTGTATTTTAAATGTAGCTTCTCATTTTGTTGTGTCAATAAAAAAGTATATATACCACTGTGTCACAAATTGTAGTATCTTAAAAAACTATATTTCAATATAATTGGCTGCCTCTGTAGTCTCAAATGTATAATTATGCATTCAAAGATATCCTGAGAAAGGTTCCCCATGCAGCCAAATGGGTCCACAGCACCAAAAAAAGTTCAGAATCCCTATTCTAAGTATTCAGGGTTTTTTCTTAAATTCTGTCACTAGTATATAAAATATTATTACAAGAGATGTAAAGAACTGTGAGACAGTTTCTGCGAGCAGATATATCCAGCTGATTGTTCAACTTGGAACCCTTGAGTGCATCCAGAAACAGCTGTTAGTATATCACAGGACCAAGTCTTAGCTGTATATATAATCAATCAGCCGATCTCAATGGCAACAATTCTCTTTTGTTATGTATGGATATGCATATATAAAACACTGCCAGATAAGAATTTGCCCAAAAGGTTCTGAGGTTAAAAATAATTTTTAAATCACTAATTCAGAGTAACATGCATTAAACAATTAATGAAATGTTAAATTGTGTAATGCCACACTATTACAAGTGGGAAAATAATAACAAGAGCTAACATTTACTGAATATGTACTGATACACACTCAGTTTCTCTCTCATTTAAATTGAATGCTCATGAGTAAATAAATTATATTTTATTATTTATCTAACATGCCAATTTATGGTAAATTTCATTTTCATCCTGAAAAGCATTAAATAGAACCAATACTTACTTCTGAATCCTCAGATAGGCCATCGCTCTGTTACCTGGAAGAAGGGCATTAGTGCCATCTGCTGCTATCCCCCGAGTATAGCATTCAATTGCTCTTTCGTATTTCCCCTCTTTGAAAAATCCATTCCCCTATCATTTTGGAGAGAAGTATAAAGAAGAATGACAAAATATGCAAAAAATTAGCTGAATTCAAATCTTAAGTAAACACTACAAGAATACTCATCAACACTGTATCAGTAATTAAAGTATATTTTAATGTTAAAAATTTAGTCCATGATACATGTCCTAGAATCTGTTAGTTTAGGTTGTTTTTTGTAATGGCATTATTCTCTTTTCAGTACTAAAAAGAAAAAAATGTATACTACTATACTACTTTGCACCATTAATCATTATTCTACTAATTAAATGTTACACAAAGCTTAAATCTTAAAACACACTTCAATAAATAGAGGCCCAAATATTATACTCCTTAGTTGTACTGGAAGCTGTACAATAGAATTTCATTAACTCAAACAATTTTTGTGAAAGAACAGAGTACCAAAATTGTACAACTCATTCTTTGGTAATACTAACATGCCTAAAACACAGGATAAATCAAACCATATTGGAATGTGTACCAGATTTCACTGTAATATTTATTTATAATCAGTCAGGTTTATCACAATCAATATCATTCCATAAGTATTTATCATTCCGTAAGTATTTTTCCAAGAAAAGCTACAAATATGTTAAACTAAATCTCAACTCAGGATTTCTAAAGGAATTTTGACCAGAAAACAGTCCAGTGTGAATTAATGAAAAAAAATTCTATGTAAGAATGAATTGTAACTTATTTCTATGTTAAATTTATAACCATCTATATGTAAATACGTTAAAATCCTCAAAAGTAACTTCTTCCCTAAACTATACTATTTTTTTAAATTATGTATTAAATCATCAATTACTCAAATTTTGAATTAGTAACCTCCAGGGGTTTTTTAGTATAATTTTCAGTTCCTACTGAAGAATTTTAATATTAGAGAAGACAGAAAGAGACACAAGAAATGAAGAGTAAACTCAGCAAAACATATATATGTTGAAATCCCTCTGGATTACCAGATCTTTCTCTGAAATGGCCTGCTGCTTATTCTTTTGCTCTTCAATTTGTTTTTTCTCTCCTTCAGTTGATTTAATCATTGTATCAGCTCCCTTTGGATATGAATTTTCTTTGGATGTTAAAGCCTACGAGACACAGTAGTCAGCTAAAATAAAACAAGTAACGCAAGGTGCATATACATTTTTGACTTTAAAATACTAAATCATTCAAATGTATTAGAATTTGTCACATTTCAAATTAATATTGAAATAATAGTTTTTACGCTAATCAAAGTCTAATTCAAATTAAAAAACAAAATAGTGGATTTAATATACATCTTATTCCAATTAAAATAAGCCATATCCACTAATGGTAGTTGTTCATTTATTTATTCAAGAAATATTTATTGAATTTTTACACAGGCCAGGCACCATTCTAGTAACTATTTTCAAAAATAAACAGATAATTAAGACCACATCACCAAATTTCTCAGATTTAATATTGAGTCATTATTTAATCTCAGACAAAATACAAAAATATGTAACATAATTCACCATTATAAGCGAGTTGATGAATTTATCAGCAGATTATGTGCAATAAGTAATGGCAATATTTAAAAGCAGATTTTCCCCAAACATTGTCACTTTTTTCTCAAAGTTTCAACAGATGGCACAATACTTGTAACTGATTCAACAGCAACATGAAAGGAATATATAACATCATTTGACAGCAAATTTTATAGCTAAGTAACAACTTTTTCTCACTGTTAAGTAATTAGTATTGCTTTTGCTAAAATATAAACTATGAGGATGGAGCAACTTAAAATTACAAAATCAAACTTACTTACTTTTACTTACAAAAGTAAAAGTTTAGTACAGAAATCAAAGCACAAGCCAAAAAAGAAAAATCAGTGGGATAAAGAGAAATAATTCTATCATCTGGGAAAAAATAAAGCAGCAGGAGTTCACAGACCTCAGATGACTTTTTTTTCTTTTAAGACTTTAAGTAATCTCTACACCCAACGTGGGGCTCGAACTCACAACCCCAAGATCAAGAGTTGCATGTTCTACTGACTGAGCCAGCCACGTGCCCCTCAGATGAGTTTTTTAAGATGATGACTCCTAAGGATCTTTAAATACCATTCATTCTACTTCCTCTGGCTTGCAAATCTGTTTAATAAAACTATACAGTACAAAGAACTAAAATTAGAAAAAGTCTGTATTAAGTAATCTACAGTACAAAGACTATGCAAAAACTTTTACTTCATCAAATAAAAGTAAGTAATGCACTTAATTTAAGTAACTATGATTTACCTGATTAATTTTCCTGAGTTCATTCGTTGCTTCGAAGTTATTTGGTTCCAGTTCTAATACTTGTTCATAATCTGGGTAAGCGAGAAGATTAATATTTAAAAGATAGGATATTTTTAAAATTCTGTAAAACAATAATCATTTGCTACCTGTGACAAACAGGCAAGTGTCCTGCAGCAAAATTAAGAGAAATAAGAAATACTAACCAACAGCAGGCTACTGGACTTTCTCCATTCTCCCCCAGGACAAACAAAACCCTGACAGGATCCCACAACAAATCATGTTCTTCCACCAGCCCCAGGAAGGATACTTGCTATCATTAAGTTGTACATCATAAAACCAAGAGGCAGCAGAATCCCAGCTTATCAACTTTATTCAGATTTTGTAATTTACAGTACACAAACCTATTTTAGAGAATAATAAAAGGCTTAGATTTTACAAATAAAGAAAAACGTGTTAAGAACTTTATGTACAGTGCTTCTGCCTCAAATTATCCAACAAGGTGTTTTAATCCCTGTTTTACAGGCAAGAAACTGAAAATCATAGGAGATCCTTCCATAACCTTCCCTTTGGTCACACAGCTAATACACGGTGGAATAAGAATTTGAACCAAAGTGAAATTGGTGGCAAATAATGCATTCTTTCCCAAAGTATCAAGATACTTTTAAATAGCAAAAGTGAGCTTATTAAAATACAGAAAGCTCTCTGAAGGTAAGAACGGTGATTGTCCAGTATTCTTTGTAAAGCATCTGTCAAATTAAACAAAGAATTTTTTAGATACTAGGGCCTGGAAAATAATACCTTTTTTGGCATCCTCTAATTTTTGCAAAGCAAATCGAGCAGCACCTCGTCTTGCATAAGCCTTTGTATAACTTCTATTCAAGGCAATTGCTAAATTACAATCAGACTCAGCAACAGCAAATCTGCAATTTAAAAAAATTAAGGTTAATAAAATTCATGTGTTAAACCAAAACTTCAAAATTTGTTTCTGAAACCCCCAAGAAGGGGATTTAGTTCCCAATCAAAGGTGTGTTACCCACCTTCTTTTATTTACTTAAGGCTACTGAAAAACAGTAATTCGTGATGGTGAGATGTAAGTAATGTTCCCTTTAAAGCAAGGAACGAGAATGTCCACTATCACTGCTTTTTATCATTATTGTACTAGAGGTCCTGACTAATGCAGTTTCATAAGGAAGAAAAACAGATAAAAAGACTGGAAAGGAAGGAATAACACTGGCATTCTCAGATGATATGATGGTCTACCTAAAAAACTCAAAACCATCTAGAGACACTGTTAGAAATAGTGAAAGTTTGCCAGGTGGCTGCTTTACTAGAGATAAGCAACAAAAACAGAAATAAATCTAACAGAAGATATTTAAAGACCCATACACAGAAAATTTGAAGACCGTCTTCAAAAACATTAAAGACTTAAGTGGAGATACAGCATATTCATGATCTGTAATAAGTCACAAAATGTAGCAATATAATTCTCCCCAAACTGAGCTCTGAATCCAAAGCAATTGTAATCAAAACCCCAACATAATTTTTCAAGGAATTTGACAAGATGATTCCAATATTTACACTGATAAGCAAAAGTCCAAGAATACCCAAGACATTCCTTAAAAATAAGGTAAAAAAACATGCCCAGTGTCAAATATCAAGACTTGTAATTATAATGCTATAGCAATTAAAGATAGTATGGAATGGGCAGAGGGATAAGCAACAGATCAATTGGAGAACAGAGTGATAAAAAAGAGATCAGTGCAAACTTGATATAGAACAATGGTGGCATTGCAAATCCATGGGAAAAGCATGGATATTCAATAAATAAGACTGGGGGGCCCCGGGTGGCTCTGTCGTTAAGCGTCTGCCTTTAGCTCAGGTCATGATCCCAGGATCCTGGGACCCCTGCTTGTGCTTTCTCTGTCTCTCTGTCTCTGACAAATAAATAAATAAAATCTTTTTTTTTTAAAGAAAAAAAAAAGATATTTCTTGAATGTTAAAATTTTTAACTGTTAAATTATTATTTGGAAATATAAATTATATGGGTATCTGAGTTTTTACTATTTAAATGACATATTTAAGTCTTTGAAACTTATTAATATCTTGACAAATTACAACATTTACATTTTGTAATATACCTACAATTTAGTATGTGTAAGTTATGGAAAATAATTTTAAATAAACCCACATGCACCCACCATGCAACTTAGGAAGTAGAACATTACTATTATTTTTGAAGCTACCTTGATACTCCTTTCCATATCCTGACCCTTGCTTCTCTCCCAGTTAGCCACTGTTTTAAATTGCATATTATTCTTTTGGTTTAAAAAAACTCATCGTATATGTATATATTCCTATGTAGTATATTGTATGACTGCTTATTTTTGAGCTTTAGGAGTGTATTATACTGAATATAATTTTCTATGGCTTGCCTATTTCTCTGAATATTATATTGCTAAGATTTGTTCATGTTTTGCATGTAGCTGTAGATCTTTCATTTTCACTGTTATATGTAATTCTTTTCTAGGAATATACTATTCTGTATCCATTCTCCTGTTGGCTGGATTGTTGGTCTCCTTTCTTTCTTTCCTTCCTTTCCTTCCCCTTCTCCCCCTCCCCTCCTTTCTCCTAGGGACTCCCACCCTTCTTTTCTTCCTTATTTAAAGCAGTGATGGGGCGCCTGGGTGGCTCAGTCGTTAAGCGTCTGCCTTCGGCTCAGGTCACGATCCCAGAGTCCTGGGATCGAGCCCCGCATCGGGCTCCCTGCTCAGCAGGAGGCCTGCTTCTCCCTCTCCCACTCCCCCTGCTTGTGTTCCCTCTCTCGCTGTCTCTCTCTCGCTCTGTCAAATAAATAAATAAATAAAATCTTTTAAAAAAAAAAAAAGCAGTGATACTGTCAAGATTTTTCTATGTGTCTTGGGGCTGGGTCATAGGATATATGTGCAACTTTACATGGTGACGACCAATTGTATAAGTAGTCAAAAGTGGTTGTATAAGTTTATATTCCCATTAGGAGCATGTAAGAAGCTTGCTCCATTGTCTTTACCAACACTGGTAGAATCCTAGTGGATGTAAAATGGTAATTCATTGTGGTCTTAATTTGCATTTCCACGATTGCTAATGAGGTTGAACATCGTCTTATATATTCATTCACCACTTGTATTTTTTTTTTCCTGTGAATTGCCTGTTTTGTCTTTTGGCCATTTTTCTGTTAGGCTATTTTTCTGTTGATTTTTAAAAATTCTTTATTCTAGATACTAAATCCTTCAGTATTTATTTATAATAATTATTTTCTTCCAATTTGCAGCTTTGCTTTTTTTCTTTCTCTGTGAAGTCTCAATGAACAGAAATTCTTAATTTTAATATATTTCAATTTATTGATTTTTTTTAAAGGCTAGCACTTCCAAAAATATGATTTGTTAAAAAAAAATAGTTTCCTTTCCTGAGCTCATTATAGTCTTCTATATTTCCTAAAAGTTTTTATGTTTTACTTTTCACATTTAAGTCTTTACATATGCTTAAGGTAGAATTCAAATTTCATATCTTTTCATGTGAATATTTCAATCATTTCAGTCTTATTATTTTATTTTTTTTATTTTTTAAAGATTTTATTTATTTGACAGAGACACAGTGGGATGCGGGACTCAATCACAGGACCCTGGGATCATGACCTGAGCCAAAGGCAGACGCTTAACCAGCTGAGCCACCTAGGCATCCCTCAAGAATTATCTTGATGGTATTTGTCTTTGTTTAAATTCTTATAAGTCCATTCTCTGCTTATGATAAGACCGTAACACATTCATGTTCTTCAACATTAAATATGTATTTAAAGGGTCAGTATGACTTAAAGATAAACAAAGATTAGAACACATTTTAAGTTTATTATAATGAAAGGTCTCTAGGTTAAAGAGTGGATAAATGATTTTTCAAAATAAGGAAATTAATTTCTAAAAATTTTTACCCAGCTAACTTTCCTTTCTTTTGTGAATTAGGTAAAGAACATCATCACTCAAATTTTTATTGGAGGATACATCTTCATAGTGTAAACTACAGGAGCATGGTCTGAGTATCTGAAACCATTTAAACCATTTAAAATTGTTTGAATAAAATAACTCAATAAAAAGAAGTGAGCCAGGGGCACCTGGGTGGCTCAGTCGTTAAGTGTCTGCCTTCGGCTCAGGTCATGGTCCCACGGTCCTGGGATCGAGCCCCACGTCGGGCTCCCTGCACGGCGGGAAGCCTGCTTCTCCCTCTCCCACTCCCCCTGCTTGTGTTCCCTCTCTCGCTGTGTCTCTGTCAAATAAATAAATAAAATCTATTTAAAAAAAAAAAAAGAAATGAGCTGTAAGAATTTACAGTTGAAAAGAAATGTAGTATGTGTTTAATCTTTCACAGATACTTTATCATGAAAGATTTTTTTATTCAAATTTCTTTTATTAAGATAAATTTTCTAGAGCAGTTTTAGGCTCATAGCAGTACTGAGGGGAAGGTACAGATATTTCTCATCTGTATACTCCCTGCCTCCACACATGCATAGTTACCATTATCAATATCCCACATGAGCGGTACATTTGTACAAGGGATGGACCCATACTGGCACATCATTATCACCCAAAGTCCATAGCTTACATTACAGTTTATTCTTGGTGTTGGATATTCTATGGGTTTGAGAAAGTATAAAATGGCATGTATCTATCATTACATTATTATAGAATGTTTTCATTGCCCTAAAAATCTGTCTATTCATTCCTCCACCACCCTCAACCCCTGACAACCATTCATCTTTTTACTGTCTCCACCATTTTGCCTTTTCCAGAATATCATAGAGTTGAAATCATGAAATCATACAGTATATAGATTTTTCAGATTAGCTTCCTTCACACAGATATATGCATCTAAGGGGGGAGCTAAGATGGCGGCACACTAGGAGGACCCCAGGCTTGCCTCATCCCTCCAACTCAGCTAGATAAATATCAAATCATTCTGAATAGCCAAGAAATCGACCTGAGGACTGAAAGAACAAACTGTACAAACTAGAGGGAGAGAAGAGGCCACATCGAGGAAGGCAGGAGGTGTAGAGATGTGGTTTGGGTGCTATGGAGCAGAAGGAGCCCTGATGGAGGAGAAAGGTGAGAGTACTCAGGGATATGCACAAAGAGAGCACGACCCCAAAGCCACTGGCTTCGAAAACGAGAGGAGCTGATTTTCATGAGTTTTTGCAGCCAGCTGGGCTCAAAGCCTGGAGTTTTAGAGGTCGGGCTTGGCTGGGATAGAGCCCTGAGGGCGCTGCCCTACTCCTAGAAAGAAGACAGGCAAACTACCGGGGGCAGAAGGTGCGATCTGAGGTTCACCTATGGCACATGGGGAGAGACCGTTTGTGCTTCTTGGAGCGCATACGAGAGGTGGCATTCACAGAGACGTCTCTCAAGGGACAAAAGAGCCAAGAGGCACCATTTTCCCCCTCCCCCAACCCTCAGCAGAGGCGCAGAGACCCCTGCTGAGGGCGGCTAACCCGGACACTGGCTTAGCCGGCTTGGCTCCAAATCCCACGCCCCTGCGCCGACTACCCTTCTTGGTCAAAGCTGCATTTGTCCCAGTGCAGCGAGACCCTCCCCCAGAAGACCAGCGCAGGCCCTTGCCACAGCATGTCCCTAAAGTCTGGAGTTTTAAAAGTCAGCAAGCTTGGCTGGGACAGAACGCAAAGTGCACTGCACTGCTCCAGGCAGGCGAGCAACCTGGAGACAGACAGCGGGAAAAGAGCGACCTGAAAAACGCCTGGCAAACTGTCTGCTCTTCTGGAAGTGCTTCCCTGAGAGCAGCAAGTACGGAGACCCCACTCCGGGGAAAAAGGAGCCACTTTCCTCCCCCGCACCCGGCCCCCCTTAGCATAAACCAACTTCAGTAAACAGCACAGCACCAATACTGGCTGCCTAACCTGCTTACCCCAAGTCCCAGCCCCCCGCGCTCCACCGGTACAGCTGCTCTCAGGCAAGCGTGCCCAAGTCCCAGCGCGGCAGACCCCGTCCCCAAAGACCAGCAGAAACCGCCACATGCACGGCTCCGGACCAGAGAGTTCCACAAGGCTTCGGTTCTAGTGGAAGCAGTAGCAGCAGGTCTCACTGAACAAGCAGACCAGAGCACACCTAGTTAAAACTCACCACACTGTGGCCAAGGCTCAAACGCTGCCCACGGCAGGCAAGGAGAGCCCCTGCAGACGACTGACCTGAGGGACAGAGCAGCCGAACCACAGCCGCACAGCGCGCGCGGCACACACCAGACACGCCCCGAGCGCCCCGCCCTGGACACGATCTGACCTCTTCTCCATAAAGCCATTACTCTCAGGAGCAAGAAACAGAACAGGCTTTTCTAACACACGGAACACAGTGACTTAGACAAAATGCCAACACAGAGGAATTCATCCCAAAAGAGAACAAGAAAAGGTCATGGCCAGAGACTTCATCGAAAAAGAGATATAAGTATCATGCCTGATGTAGAATATAAAGCAACAATCAAGGATACTTGCTGGGCTTGAGAAAAGTATAGAAGACATCAGGGAGACCCTTACCACAGAGATAAAAGAGTTAAAAAACAATCAGAATGAAAAATGCAATAACTGAGATTCGAAACAGACTGGATGTAATGACCCCAAAGATGGAAGAAGCAGAGGAACAACTAAGTGATACAGAAGAGAGAATAATGGAAAATAATGAAGCTGAACAAAAGAAAGAAAAATTATGGATCACAAGAATAGACTTAGGGAACTCACACATAATAACATTCGTATCATAGGAGTCCCAGATGAAGAAGAGAGAGAAAAGGAGGCAGAAGATTTGAGTAAATAATCACTGAAAACTTCCCTAATCTGGGGAAGGAAACAGGCATCTGAATCCAGGAGGCACAGAGAACTCCCATCAAAATCAACAGAAACAGGCCAACACCAAGACATACTGTAGTTAAATTTGCAAAATATAGTGAGAAAGAAAAAATCCTAAAAGCAGCAAGACAAAAGCAGTCCCTAACTTACAAGAGAAGACCCGTAAGGCTAGTTGGAGATCTCTCCACAAAAACTTGGCAAGCCAGAAGGGAGTGGAATGATATATTCAACATGCTGAATGGGAAAAATATGCAGCCAAGAATATTCTATACAGCAAGGCTGTCATTCAAAATAGGAGAGATTAAAGAGTTTCCCAAACAAAAACTAAAGGAGTTCATGAGCACTAAACCAGCCCTGCAAGAGATCTTAAAGGGGACTCTTTGAGTGGGAAAGAAAAACCAAAAGTGACAAAGACTAAAAAGGAACAGAGAAAATCTCCAGAAACAACAAAAGAACAAGTAATACAGTGACACTAAATTCATATCTATCAATAATTACTCTGAATGTAAATGGACTAAATGCTCCAATCAAAAGACATAAGGGTGTCAGAATGGATTAAAAAAACAGACCCGGGGCGCCTGGGTGGCTCAGTCGTTAAGTGTCTGCCTTCGGCTCAGGTCATGATTCCAGGGTCCTGGGATCGAGCCCCGCATCGGGCTCCCTGCTCGGCCGGGAGCCTGCTTCTCCCTCTCCCACTCCCCCTGCTTGTGTTCCCCTCTCTCGCTGTGTCTCTCTCTGTTAAATAAATAAAATCTTAAAAAAAAAAAAAAAAAAAACCAGACCCATCTATATGCTGCTTACAAGAGATTCCTTTTAGACCTAAAGACACCTGCAGATTGAAAGTGAGGGGATGGAGAACCATCCATCATGCAAATGGAAGTCAAAAGAAAGCTGGAGTAGCAATACTTATATCAGACAAACTAGATTTTACACCAAAGACTGTAACAAGAGATGAAGAAGGGCACTATATCATAATAAAATGGACTAACCAACAAGGAGATCTAACAATTGTAAATATTGATGGCCCCAACGTGGGAGCACCCAAATATATAAAATAATTAATAACATAAAGGAACTCAATAATAACACAATGACAGGAGGGGACTTTAAACCCCACTTACAGCAATGGACAGATCACCTAAGCAGAAAATCAACAAGGAAACAATGGCTTTTGAATGACACACTGAACCAGATGGACTTAACAGATATATGCAAAACATTTCATCCTAAAGCAGCAGAATACACATTCTTTTCAAGGGCACATGGGACATTATCCAGAACAGATCACATACTAGATCACAAATCAGGCCTCAACAAGTACAAAAAGACTGAGATCACACCATGCATATTTTCTGACCACAACACTATGGAACTTGAAGTCAACCACAAGAAAACATTTGGAAGGAGCACAAATACATGGAGGTTATAAACAACATCCTACCAAAGAATAAATGGATCAGGGGCGCCTGGGTGGCTCAGTCGTTAAGCGTCTGCCTTCGGCTCAGGTCATGATCCCGGGGTCCTGGGATCAAGCCCCGCATCGGGCTCCCTGCTCCGCGGGAAGCCTGCTTCTCCCTCCCCCACTCCCTCTGCTTGTGTTCCCTCTGTCGCTGTGTCTCTCTCTGTCAAATAAATAAATAAAATCTTTAAAAAAAAAA
>NW_027787538.1:0-287 GCF_054177405.1 Leptonychotes weddellii | reverse complement strand
GAGGGGTTGGGGTGACCTGGGTCCTGTTTTACATCACCCAGAACCTGCCAGCTCTTCATTCTGCCCCCACAGGGGGCTGCCGTGCAGTGGGGACCCCTGCCCCGAAGAGGACCCAGTGTGTCAATGGCCTGGTCCGCGACGCCGGGCTGGCCCACCAGGCTCCCAGCCTGCGGGAGGGTAGACTGTGCGCTCCGCGGGGTGCTGAGGCTCCAGCATGGTGGGGACCTGAGTGGGGGTCTAGGCTCTGTGTTCATGGTGGGGCAGGCATTGCTGGAGCCCTTGGGGGG
>NW_027787537.1:0-287 GCF_054177405.1 Leptonychotes weddellii | reverse complement strand
ATCTGGCAAGGAATTTAAGGATGGTGGGGAAGGCAAAAAACTCAGGAATCAAGATAAGTAATAGTTTGATGCAATATTTTTATTTATTTATTTATTTAATTTATTTATTTTTAAGATTTATTAATTTATTTATTTGACAGAGAGAGACACAGCGAGAGAGGGAACACAAGCAGGGGGAGTGGGAGAGGGAGAAGCAGGCCCCCCGCCGAGCAGGGAACCCGATGCAGAGCTCGATCCCAGGACCCTGGGATCATGACCTGAACCGAAGGCAGACGCTTAATGACTGA
>NW_027787536.1:0-287 GCF_054177405.1 Leptonychotes weddellii | reverse complement strand
TCCATTTTGGGCCCATTGTCTTGTTTTCCACAACGGTTTGATCTGACTTTACACTTGCAACCACTGTACAACATTTTCTCCTTGTCACAAAATACAGAGACATTCTTGGAAGTTATCCTTAATGAGTTAACCATAAACCTGCTTGGTGGCAGGGTGGGTGGGGGAGGATAAGGAGACCTGCTCTATTTACTTCCCAGGGTCCCTACCCAAGGTCTTCCACCTCCCTCTTTTTCTAGGTGAAACTAAAGGAGGACCTCACCACCTTGCTTTTGCTCTGCCTTCAATCA
>NW_027787535.1:0-287 GCF_054177405.1 Leptonychotes weddellii | reverse complement strand
GAGGCTGGACGGCCGGCATTCTGAGCAGAAGCACCGTGGTGGGAACAAATCCGTCCTGTTGTTTGCGCAGGAAGAACCTTTGCCTCCGGTTCAGGGTTCACGTGGACTCCCAGCCCCAGACCTCCCTGAAGTTCATGCTCGGTTGCCTTTGCATCTGCTCTCTGCTGAGTTGCTCCTCCTCCCCTTTACCACATACTGAATGGCCCTCACTGACCAAGGCCAAACTAAATCTCAACCTTCTCTTGAAAGCTCACCTTGCCTGCTTGAGAAGTAGTCCTTTTCCTCGC
>NW_027787534.1:0-287 GCF_054177405.1 Leptonychotes weddellii | reverse complement strand
GAGGCTGGACGGCCGGCATTCTGAGCAGAAGCACCGTGGTGGGAACAAATCCGTCCTGTTGTTTGCGCAGGAAGAACCTTTGCCTCCAGTTCAGGGTTCACGTGGACTCCCAGCCCCAGACCTCCCTGAAGTTCATGCTCGGTTGCCTTTGCATCTGCTCTCTGCTGAGTTGCTCCTCCTCCCCTTTACCGCATACTGAATGGCCCTCACTGACCAAGGCCAAACTAAATCTCAACCTTCTCTTGAAAGCTCACCTTGCCTGCTTGAGAAGTAGTCCTTTTCCTCGC
>NW_027787533.1:0-287 GCF_054177405.1 Leptonychotes weddellii | reverse complement strand
GGCTTTAGCCCTGAAAACCATGCATCTGGAAAAAAACTTTTTGTCTTAGGCAACCTAGGATCATTGGTCACTTTACCCTAGAAACTAATATTTACGTTTCTATATATAAGGCAAGGAGAAATTGCCAGGATGAAAGGAGGAAGGAAAACATATTTTACTGTAACCAGGTCTTTACATCTACAGGTTGGGCATACCACCTACCCTGCTTGTTATCTTTTTTTTTTTTAAGATTTTATTTATTTATTTGACAGAGACACAGCGAGAGAGGGAACACAAGCAGGGGGAGT
>NW_027787532.1:0-287 GCF_054177405.1 Leptonychotes weddellii | reverse complement strand
GTCCTACCTTCCAGAAAGTGGTCGCTTTTCTGATGAGAGAGTTGTTGCTCTTCTTTTTTTCGATCTCCTGTTGAGTTCGTAGGTGTTTCAAATGGTTTGATCCCTATCCAGCTGAATTCCTGAGAGGAGATGAAATCCAGGTCTCCCACTCCTCCGCCATCTTGCTCTGCCCTACATCATTACTTTTTGATGTAGTGTTCCATGATTCATTGTTGCGTATAACACCCAGTGCTCCATGCAATATCTGCCCTCCTTAATACCCATCATCGGGCTAACCCATCCCCCCA
>NW_027787531.1:0-287 GCF_054177405.1 Leptonychotes weddellii | reverse complement strand
AGAGGAAATCCAGGTCTCCTACTCCTCCGCCATCTTGCTCCGCCCCTTCCTCTTTTTTAATTTATGATACTGTTAGTCCTCTCTGTATTTTTTTTTTTTTTTAAGATTTTATTTATTTGACAGAGAGAGACATAGCGAGAGAGGGAACACAAGCAGTGGGAGTGGGAGAGGGAGAAGCAGGCTTCCCGCCGAGCAGGGAGCCCAACGCGGGGCTCGATCCCAGGACTCCGGGACCGTGACCTGAGCCGAAGGCAGATGCTTAACGACTGAGCCACCCAGGCGCCCTG
>NW_027787530.1:0-287 GCF_054177405.1 Leptonychotes weddellii | reverse complement strand
AACAACCATGATTTTCAACAAAATCTCACCATCTCAAAGGCATATCATGGTCAAACTCACAAAATACAGAAAAGGAAAGAATCCTGATGGGAGCAAGGGAACAAAGGTGCTTAACCTCAGGGTTTTCAGTATAACAGAGCTCTGTAAGGTGATAATCAGACTCAGATCCCACATCATTACATCCACATCTTCTGGAAGGTTTGAAAAAACAGCATCCTTAAATTAAAGCTCTACAATCGCTCAGAAACCCTGACACCCTTGTACCAAGGTTCTCCCTCTATTTGTCC
>NW_027787529.1:0-287 GCF_054177405.1 Leptonychotes weddellii | reverse complement strand
GTCGCTTTTCTGTTCAGAGAGTTGTTGCTATTCCTTTCTTCGATCTCCTGTTGAGTTTGTAGGTGTTCAGAATGGTTTGATCCCTATCCAGCTGAATTCCTGAGAGGAGACGAAATCCAGGTCTCCTACTCCTCCGCCATCTTGCTCCGCCCCCTCATTTTTGTATTTTTAAATTTTGCTATTAGTTGTGTTAAAAGGAAATTATTTTGAAACATACATGTTAAGAGGAAATTATTTTGAAACATACATGGACTTTGTGATCTGACAGATCTATGTTAGACCCCAGC
>NW_027787528.1:0-3356 GCF_054177405.1 Leptonychotes weddellii | reverse complement strand
AGACGATGGACTCTGAAAAAGAGGCTGGGGGTTCTAGAGGGGAGGGGGGTGGGAGGATGGGTTGGCCTGGTGGTGGGTATTGAGGAGGGCACGTTCTGCATGGAGCACTGGGTGTTATGCACAAACAATGAATCATGGAACACTTCATCTAGAACTAATGATGTAATGTATGGGGATTAACATAAGAATAAAAAAAAAATAAAGATCCTAGGCAATAACCAAGGGAAGCATTTTCATGAGCTTGAATAAGGCAAGTATTTCATTAAACAACAATAGAAAACACTCAACAAAAAGCAAAGCTTAAGAAATCAGACTTCATCAAAATTTTAAGATTCTGTTCTTCAAAAGACACTTGTGAAAAACACTGTGTGGGAAGGCAGGCTATGAAGACGAAGAGTATATCTGCAATCACACGATTAATGATGAGAATGTACAAATGGCTTTTACAAATCAGTTAGTGGGAGGGAGAGTCAGACAACCCAATGCAACAAAAATGGGCAAAAATGGGCACCGGTACTCGAGGAAGGATGGTCTCGAAAGCAGACTACAAGTGCATGAAAAGGTGCTGGTGCTTCTTAGCCATGAGAGAAACGGAAATTAAAACGACAATAACGCCCCATTAGGCACCTACCAGAATGTCAAAGACAAACACAACCACACCAGGGCCTGAACCACTGCAAGCACTGGAGAGGAGAGGATGTGAGGAAAAGTGTTCCTCCCGTTGGGAGTGTAAACTGGCACGAGGACTTCAGAAATCCCTGGCAACTTCAAACCCAGAACTTTCGAACCTCAACATAAATGCATGTGTTTGTGCACAGACATACTGTACAAGGACGTTGACAGCACGGTGCAGAAGAACCAAGTCTGCAAACAACAGGAAGGTCTGCCAACGGGATGTCCGTCGACAGAAGAAGGACTAAACAATGCTGTGTTCACACAATGAGATGCTCCGCGGAAATGCACGAGTGGACTCCTAGTACCTGGGAAAGACGCTCTCCGACCTGATTTTGAGCAAATTCAATTTGACACAAAGAATATGTATTTCACAATGTCATTTCTGTAAAGTTCAAAAGCAAGCAAAAGCAAATACACGGTGAGAGATGTCTGAATGGTGACTGCTTTTGGGAGAAGGGACATCTAGTGAAGGCCCGGCTGGCCCAGCCGGGCTGTCCTGGGAGGGGTAAGGAGAGCAGGCAGGCAAGCTCTAGTGCTGCTGCAGTGGGCGGGGTCAGACCATGAGCCCCTGGGCAGGGCTTCCGGGGGTGAGGACCGCGCCCCGCTCACAGGGCTCTGCAGTAAATGGAAAAATGCACAGAAACCGCCTAGCAGGCCCTGTCACGTGGCACATTCAAGAAACGCTGGCCATTACGACCACTGGACTGGGAACTGTGCAAACGACAAGGAAGGGAAGCGCGTAGATGTTTTGTTGGATGCGCCAGCGTTCTCAGTGCCCGGGCATGGGAGATGGCGCAGGAGCAGGGTTCAGGCGGCTGCCAGCCACAGTCGCTGGGGGGATGCTCTTTCCATGGGTGTGAATGAACGCGGTGCGGTTTATTTCGGTCCTGCTCCGCTGATTGCACGGAGCCGGGACCGGTGTCCAGACACACAGACTGCGGCTTACTTATTGCCTCGAATTCCCCGTGCTTCGCACAGTGCTCCGCACATGGCTGGGCTCCATAAATATACGGTAAGTGGAATAATCCTCCTCTCCCCCACGGACTTCACCGGAAATCCCCCTTGGACACCGAAGGGCAGAACAGAATGGGCAAGGAAACTTAACAAGGAAACTTCTTTTCTAAAAAAGCTATTTTCTTTGCAAAGGCCTTGCGACAATAGCGTATGACATTTGTTCTGGGAACCAGAGATTTGCCTGTCATTTTCATATAAAGCGTGCGGTCCTCCAGCTTAATTCTAACTGCAGGCTTCCTGCCCCTACATCAGTGTTAAGTGTCCGAGCTGTCTGCCGCGTGCAGGAGGCCTGTCGTTGATGTGTGGCAAGAGGCATCTTTCATTTGGCTGGAGTTCAACTTGAGCAGGTTAGATGTCTCATGCGTTTTGCCTTTTACATTAAAGACCCTGTAATCAGACCTGGGGTTGATCAAAAGTTCTGCCCATTTGCCAGAAGAAACACACAGGAAAAAATGTACAACTCCCCCTCCAATCTCTCAGTTGTCACGGAGAAGTCCCTGCTCAGATTAGAATAACGGGCTGGCTCCTTGATGCCGGTCTCATCCTCTCCCATGCCCTTCCGCTTTCCACAGGGTCAGTATTCCAACTCTTGATATAGTGGGCACATCCATTGGAATGCAGGTGTAGCTCTCCTCCTATCTCACTCAAAAAATTCAGCATACGTCTAGCCCAACTCGTGTTACAAGGAAATGAATGCCCTTTCACCGGGAGGAAAAAAGAAACTATCCTAAAACGTTCGCTGAGTGTACTATGAGACAGATCCCAGCCTGTTTCCTTTAACACTATTCCTCTACCTTCTTGGGGACTCATGTTGCTGAGGGTTGTTCAGAGATTGTACTTCTAAGGAAGAAATCAGTGGAGGCAAGAAGGAGGCTGTCCAGCCCTCTGGTTCTTGAAACAAAAACAAATAAACAAAAGCACCTCTTACTATTAACCCCCTAAATCAGCCCACAGATGTCCCAATTTTTAAGGATACACGGAGGCAGATGGTAGCCTTCCTCTCTGTTCGATTTCCCCCACTTAGTTCTGGGAGGGTCAGACTGGGGAGGCGGCTCTGTAGGACCGCAGGCCAGGGCTGTGGACAAGGGTGCCCAGAGAGCAGGTGGGGTAGGCGGGCTGCGTGGTGCCGTCACTCCCAACCCCACGTCCAGCAGGCACAGCCTGGAGCGCCCCACCCCAGGCCACCTTGCTGGAGCCCTGGCGAGATGCCACCCTTGTTCTTGAGGAAAATGGGGCTCGGCTACAGCAAATGGGGCTCAGCTACTGTGGCCCTGGTGGTTGAGCAAACACAGATATTGCAGTCACACCTGGGTTCAGATCCCTAGACTACCACTTAAGATCTGTGTGGACAGGCACCCCTTCTTATTTCAATCCTGCCATTAGCAGGGATCTGTTAAGGAAAATTCACACCCAGGTGCTAATAAACAGGGCTCAGAGGGCCAGGCCCCTCTGAGAGAAGGGGGCTCCAATGAGCCCCATTTCTCCATGAAAAGGCTTGCTAATAACTTTAATTCTCCATCCTAAAATGCAGGGGCAGAGCCTGGAGCAGACATCCCTAGTCCTGGGAGTAAGAGCCAGATGGTGGTAGAGGTGAGAAAGGGGAGGTGGGGGAAGAGGGGTGGGGGAAGGGAGGTGAGGGTAGGGAGGTGAGGGAAGTGGTGAGGGAA
>NW_027787527.1:0-287 GCF_054177405.1 Leptonychotes weddellii | reverse complement strand
TAATTGTTGAAAGTTGGTTTAACAAAGTTTGCTTCAATATTTTGTCTTATGCATATTATATGGATTATTCCATATTTCTGTAGTATAAGTAGCTTGCTTTTCATAGCAGAAGAATATGGACCTAAAAACAATCCAGGTAAAATTTCCTGCATCTCTTGTCTCATAGGGTAGGTCCATTCTCAAAGTAAGTCCTCGATGCAAAGCCTGGGGGAGAAAAGCTAATGCTTTTATTTTAGAAGGCTCATATTCTGGTGTGAGTCTGTGCATGTGTTTGTACTTGGGTATGT
>NW_027787526.1:0-287 GCF_054177405.1 Leptonychotes weddellii | reverse complement strand
AAAGAAAGAAAGAAACTAAATGGTTTAAAATAAAATAAAATGCTCATAAGAGATTCAGATACTGGAGCTATCAGACAAAAACTTTAATGCAAGTCCATAACATTAGAAGACATGATGAGTAATTTCAGGAGACAACTGGAGTCTATTAAAAGAATCAAATGGGGGTGAAGCAAGATGGCGGAGGAGTAGGAGACCTGGATTTCATCTGGTCTCAGGAATTCAGCTGGATAGGGATCAAACCATTCTAAACACCTACGAACTCAATAGGAGATCAAAAAAAAAAAAAA
>NW_027787525.1:0-287 GCF_054177405.1 Leptonychotes weddellii | reverse complement strand
AGCACTGGGTGTTATAAGCAAACAATGAATCATGGAACACTACATCAAAAACTAATGATGTAATGTATGATGATTAACATAACATAATAAAAAAAAATAAAAATTTGCTGAGTTTTGTTTTACGGCCTGGAATATGGTCTATCTTGGTATATGTTCTGTGGTAACATGAAAAGAATGTGTATTATGTTATTGAGTGGAATATTTTATAAATGTTGATTTAGATCATGTTGATTGATGTGTTTTTGAGTTCCAAATCCTTGCTGATTTTCTCTCCAGTTGTTCTGGTA
>NW_027787524.1:0-287 GCF_054177405.1 Leptonychotes weddellii | reverse complement strand
CTATAAGACTACTATGTTGATAACTTTTCTATTTTAACTATCTGTTCTTTGTTGTATTTTTCCTCCTTTCTTGATTTCTTTTTGATGAAGTGTGTATTTGTTTAGTATTCAATTTTATCTCCCCAATTGACTTTTTTGCTAGTGTTTGCTCAGGAGATGATAATATGTTGCTTTAACTTGTCACTGTCTACTACAAGTTAATATTATACCACTATACATATAATTTCTCAATATTACAACAGTGTAATTCAGTTTAATATCCCCACACTATCTTTTATGCTATTTTT
>NW_027787523.1:0-287 GCF_054177405.1 Leptonychotes weddellii | reverse complement strand
TATAAATGTTAGAGTCACAAGGAGCATGCATGAAGGGGTCTCTACTGACTCAGAGAGCCAGTGCTCTGCCTGCAGGGGGCGTCATGATGCACCTCCAGCTAAGAGTTGCCATGTAGGATCCCAGAGTCAGTGTTGCTGAGCCTTTTGATTTCCCCAAAAAGCCATAAATCTGGAATTTTACATAAAATGTTCTGATTTTCTAAGACAGTATGCGAGCCAAACAGCATATGCCTGTGGGTAATTTTCCATCCAGTCTACGACCCCCCGGATTACTGTCTGCAACGTGT
>NW_027787522.1:0-287 GCF_054177405.1 Leptonychotes weddellii | reverse complement strand
TATTTATTTATTAAAGATTTTATTTATTTATTTGAGAGAGAGAGAATGAGAGACAGAGAGCATGAGAGGGAGGAGGGTCAGAGGGAGAAGCAGACTCCCTGCCGAGCAGGGAGCCCGATGCGGGACTCGATCCCGGGACTCCAGGATCATGACCTGAGCCGAAGGCAGTCGCTTAACCAACTGAGCCACCCAGGCGCCCCTCTTGGTAATTATTTTAAAATATTGTTTGTTATCTTCTCATGTTCATGTCTCATGCCATCAGCTATTCTGTATGCACCTTGGGGATG
>NW_027787521.1:0-287 GCF_054177405.1 Leptonychotes weddellii | reverse complement strand
TGGAGGCTCCCCTCCTCCCCTTTCCTGAGCTCCGGGTCTGATGGTCACTGTGTGCAGGAGAGCTCACCACCCACGGTCACGAGGACTGAGAGCACCATCCAGTCCATTCACCTCTCCCTCCATGGTCGTTACCACCCCGTCTAGACTGGTCCTCCTCCTCCCCCGAGACCCAGGCTTCTCAGCCTCTGTGCGGTGAACACTGAGGGGCTGGGAAATTCCTTGTGGGCATCTGTCCTGCGAGCAGGGAGATGTTTGCCAGCCTCCACCGTGAGATGCCAGGAGCACCC
>NW_027787520.1:0-287 GCF_054177405.1 Leptonychotes weddellii | reverse complement strand
AGTTCCGATTTTGTGCTCCGCGGCTCTATCACTTGCCAGAAGCGGCCGATGGAGGCCCCTCCCCCGCCATCTATCCTCCCGAATATCGCCTCGGATTCACTTCTCCGCAGTCCTACCTTCCAGAAAGTGGGCACTTTTCTGATGAGAGAGTTGTTTCTCTTCTTTTCTTTGATCTCCTGTTGCGTTTGTGGGTGTTCAGAATGGTTTGATCCCTATCCAGCTGAATTCCTGAGAGGAAACGAAATCCAGGTCTCCTACTCCTCCGCCATCTTGCTCCCTTCCTAACA
>NW_027787519.1:0-287 GCF_054177405.1 Leptonychotes weddellii | reverse complement strand
GTCAATCGGGGAACATTCCCAAACTCCAGTGAACATGGGAGTGCAGACACCTCTGTGAGATCTTGACTCCTGGAGTCGAGAAACGGTTCCATTCTCACCAACTCATTTCCTGTCTTTCTAGGCTAGTTAAAAATCAGATTACTTTTCACATGAGTGTATTTAAAACTATAGATATTCATAACTAATATATATATATCATAACTAATATATATATATATTATGCATGTTAAGTTGCCCAGATATTTTGTATATATTTATATATAATACACACACAATACTTGGCTAGC
>NW_027787518.1:0-287 GCF_054177405.1 Leptonychotes weddellii | reverse complement strand
GGAAATACTTTCAATCAGTATGATCACTCTTAGCCAGAGAGATGAGTTGTTTAAAGTTATCACTTACTAATACATTAGGACTATTTCCATGTTTTGTGATTCATTAACCCTGATTTTTCTCTATATATTTCTTACTGTATTTTTTTTCTGTTTTTAAAATTGAGTGGTTTTTTTTTTTAATTCCAATTTCCCTCTCAAGGAATGTGAAGAATATACACTTTATTTCTCTTAAGAGTTTTAAGTTACTCTTAAAAATCTAATGAGCATAGGGGCACCTGGGTGGCTCA
>NW_027787517.1:0-3356 GCF_054177405.1 Leptonychotes weddellii | reverse complement strand
TTAAGTTTTTAGAGAATGGGGGGAGGCAAAGATCAGGCGCTGGAAGAAAATGTGGTATACTGACATTTGGATGTTTTATCATGACTCCCCAGTTGTCCAGCTATGAAGCATGTCATTTGATGTTACATACAATATCTGGTGACTATTTGTGAACTTCTCAATGCTAGCTAGAAAGTAATACTTTTATGAATCCTTTTTCATTGTAAAGTATAAAAATATATACAGGAGTACATTAAACATAAATGTACAGTTCAATGAATTATTGAGGAGTGAACACCTATGTAACTACCATCCAGGACAAGAAATAGAATATTCCTAGCAATCCAAAGGCCCATTCTAGATGATCATATTAGTTAGAGTTCTCTAGGAAAACAGAATCAAAAGGACCCATGTACATACCTATATGGAAAGCAAGAGAGTGAGAGAAAAGGGAGAGAAAGAGAGATATTGAAGGCGTTTGCTCATGCAATTGTGGGGACTGGCAAGTCGGAAACTTGCAGGGCAGGCCAGTGGGCTGGAGACCTGGGGAAGAGCTGATGTTGCAGCTCAGGTCTGAAGGCAATCAGAAGCAGAATCCCTTCTTCTGGGGACCTCATTCTTTTTTCCCTAAGGTCTTCAACTGACTGGGTGAAGCTCAACCAAGTTATGAAGGGTGATCTGCTGTACTAAATGCTAATCTTATCTAAGACATGCCTTCACAGCAACATCTAGACTAGTGTCTAAGTATCTGGGTCCCCTGGCCTAATCAGGTTAACACATAAGATTAACCATCATGTGGATCACAACCTCCCTTCTTTGTTTTACTTTATGATTTATGACCTATGTACACATCCCTAAAATTAATTTAGTTTTTTCAGGTTTTGAACTTTATAAATGGGATTGTGCAGAATGACTATTGTATCTGGCTTGTTTTGTTCAACATTACATTTTTAAGATTTTTCAAAAATTTTATTTTATTTTATTATGTTATGTTAGTCACCATACAGTACATTATTAGTTTTTGACGTAGTGTTCCATGATTCATTGTTTTCATATAACACCCAGTGCTCCCTGCACTACGTGCCCTCCTTAATACCCATCTCCGGGCTAACCCATCCCCCCATCCCCCTTTCCTCTAAAACCCTCAGTTGTTCTCGGAGTCCATAGTCTCTCATAGTTCGTCTCCCCCTCTGATTTCCCCCTCTTCATTTTTCCCTTCCTTCTCCTAATGTCCTCCATGCTATTCCTTATGTTCCACAAATAAATGAAACCATATGATAATTGGCTTTCTCTGCTTGACTTATTTCACTTAACATAATCTCCTCCAGTCCCACTGAGATACCACCTTACACCAGTTAGAATGGCAAAAATTGACAAGGCAAGAAACAACAAATGTTGGAGAGGTTGTGGAGAAAGGGGAACCCTCTTACACTGTTGGTGGGAATGCAAGTTGGTACAGCCACTTTGGAAAACAGTGTGAAAGTTCCTCAAAAATTTAAAAATAGAGCTACCCTATGACCCAGCAACTGTACTACTGTAAATACTGTAAATACTGGGTATTTATCCGAAAGACACAGATTTAGTGAAAAGAAGGGCCATATGCACCCCAATGTTCATAGCAGCAATGTCCGCAATAGCCAAACTGTGGAAAGAGCCGAGATGCCCTTCAACAAATGAATGGATAAAGAAGATGTGGTCCATATATACAATGGACTATTACTCAGCCATCAGAAAAGATGAATACCCAACTTTTATATCAACATTTTTAAGATTCATCTGTGTCATCATTGCTGTGTGTAGCTGTGGTTTTAAAATTTTCATTGGATGAACAAACCACAATTTAACTATGTTTCTTCTGTAGGCATTTTGTTTCCAGTGTTGGGCAATTACTAAGTACAGTGCTGCTAAGACCATTTTTTGGGAGTATATAAGCATGGATTTTTGTACAGTAATTCCTTAGGAGTGGGATTTTGGTGTTGGAAGGTGTATACATCTTAAATGTTATCAGATGATGACAAACTATTTCCTTTTTTTTTTTTAAAGATTTTATTTATTTATTTGACAGAGAGAGAAGGAGAGAGAGTGTGTGTGCACAAGCAGGGGGAGCAGCAGAGGAAGAGGGAGAAGCAGGCTCCCTGCTGAGCAGAGAGCCTGATGCGGGGCATGATCCTAAAACCCTGGGATCATGACCTGAGCTGAAGGCAGACACTTTACCGACTGAGTCACCCAGGCGCCCCGACAAATTATTTTCTGAAAGGAGTAAATTAATTTCCTGCTTCATCAGCAGTATGTGAGAACCCCTTCCTCTCCCTCTTCTGTCTCCCTTCCTTTTCCTCCTCTTCTTCTCCTTCTGATTGCTGTCATGTCTACCTTGAGTCAGACACTGAATTTCCTTCCTTATATGCCTTACTTCATCCAGTTGACTAGCAATATTTTCATAGTCGATACTCGGTATATATTTCACAAAACTGATCAAGAGACTGGATTAATGACTGAAATATTTCTCATATTCATTAGGGTACTATCTTGAAGAAATAAAATCTCATGCACTTATCTGTTTTTTGGGGAACATGAATTTCTTCAGATTTTATTCTGCTTGAGGTTTGTCTAATAGAATTGTAGATGTGTGAGAGCCCATGTATGTGGTGTTTGTGAAAGAAAGAGAGTGGCAGAGATTCACACACTGCACCTGGGCTACCCCCATCCCCAACTGATGGAATGATAACTGAGCATCTTTGGTCTACAGTGCCCTTCTATAAAAAAGTTTATTTATTTAAGGAATTTCTTTTTTTAAAAAATTCTATTTAATTTTATTATGTTATGTTAGTCACCATACATCATTAGTTTTTGATGTAGTGATCCATGATTCATTGTTTTTGTATAACATCCACTGCTCCATGCAGTACATGCCCTTCTTAATACCCATCACCAGGCTAACCCATCCCTCCACCCCCCTCCACTCTAAAATCCTCAGTTTGTTTCTCAGAGTCCATAGTCTCTCATGGTTCATCTCCGCCTCCGATTTCTCCCCCTTCGTTTTTCCCTTCCTTCTCCTAATGTCCTCCATACTATTCCTTATGTTCCACAAATAAGTGAAACCATATGATAATTGACTTTCTCTGCTTGACTTATTTCACTTAGTATAATCTCCTCCACTCCCATCCATGTTGATGTAAAAGTTGGGTATTCATCTTTTCTGATGGCTAAGTAATATTCCATTGTATATATGGACCACATCTTCTTTATCCATTCATCTGTTGAAGGGCATCTCGGCTTTTTCCACAGTTTGGCTATCGCGGACATTGCTGCTATGAACACTGGGGTGCATATGGCCCTACTTTTCACTACATCTGTGTCTTTGGGGTAAATACCCAGTA
>NW_027787516.1:0-287 GCF_054177405.1 Leptonychotes weddellii | reverse complement strand
TATTTCTTTCTTACTCATCAAAATATTAAGAAATGTTTTCTATTGTTTTATCCATTGTCGTAGTTTTCTGTGAGAGAGTAAGTCACTTTAAAGTATCTAGCTTATCATATTGTTAGAAATCAATTTCCTTGAATTTCTAAAGATTTATGTGTATATAGCTAGCTGTTATTTATTTTTTAGTGCCTAGAGGTTTATGATGGTCACATTAAAAAAATACATCACATCTCTTATCATGACACAGAAACACTATTTAACCTAGTTAGAGGTTTTAACTTTAAATCCCATCT
>NW_027787515.1:0-287 GCF_054177405.1 Leptonychotes weddellii | reverse complement strand
GACTGAGCACTGAGCTTAGGATCCACATTAAATTATAAGTAGAAAATGAGGCCTTGTTTTAACATGCACTTCTTTGTTTATTAGTGAGGTTTATATTCTTTTGGTACCTTTTTTTTTTTAAACTAGATTTATTTCCTATTGTGTGGATTCTCTGGTTTCTTAGAATATTTTAAAATTCATATCTCATTTTGTTTAAAGCAGCCTAGCAAAATATGTACACAATAACAGGGTGTTTTAAAAGTGAGGAAAATTGGAGCCAAAGGAAAATAATGGTAGGAAAACAAAAA
>NW_027787514.1:0-287 GCF_054177405.1 Leptonychotes weddellii | reverse complement strand
CATTACCATTTTTATAAACTTCAGAAAGGAGGCTATGCGAGGGTAAGTGACTAGCAGAAAGTCAGATGATAAGTTAATAGTCAAAAAGGTATTAGAGATCATGATCTTTGAATTGCCAGTTTATTTCCCAGCTCACAGGGCTATACTGATTCTTTACTAGCCTGCTGCTGATGTGTCTGTGATAGATTTTTTTTTTTTTAAAGATTTTATTTATTTATTTGAGACAGAGAGAATGAGATACAGAGAGCATGAGAGGGAGGAGGGTCAGAGGGAGAAGCAGACTCCCT
>NW_027787513.1:0-287 GCF_054177405.1 Leptonychotes weddellii | reverse complement strand
CCTCGGACCCTGAGATCATGACCTGAGCCAAAGGCAGTCACTTAACCCACTAAGTCACCCAGGCGCCCCGCAGTTTTTTTTTAATGTTAATTTTTCTATTTAGTTAATCTCTATCCTGCATCAGAACCTAAATTCCATGAGGAGAAAGACTCCATTTAATCGGCTCACTGTTGTAGCTTCAGTACCTAGCATCATGCCTGAGGGTCTAGAGTACCTGTATCAGTCAAGATAGACCAATTGTGCCCCCCCCCACCCCCCCACCCCGCCGTGGGTTAAAAGTATAAAGA
>NW_027787512.1:0-287 GCF_054177405.1 Leptonychotes weddellii | reverse complement strand
CATGTGTGTCCGTGTGCATGCTCCTGTGTGTATCTGTGCGTGTGAGCCCATGTGTGTCTGTGTGTATGCTCCTGTGTGTATCTGTGCATGAGCCCATGTGTGTCCATGTGCATGCTCCTGTGTATCTGTGTGTGTGAGCCCATGTGTGTCCGTGTGCATGTGCTCCTGTGTATCTCTGTGTGTGAGCCCATGTGTGTCCCTGTGCATGCTCCTGTGTGTATCTGTGCTTGTCTGTGCCCATGTGTGTCCGTGTGCATGCTCCTGTGTGTGTCTATGCGTGTGAGCCC
>NW_027787511.1:0-287 GCF_054177405.1 Leptonychotes weddellii | reverse complement strand
GTCCTCTATGCTATTCCTTATGTTCCACATATGAGTGAAACCATATGATAATTGACTTTCTCTGCTTGATTTATTTCACTTAGCATAAGCTCCTGCAGTCCCACCCATGTTGATGTAAAAGTTGGGTATTCATCCTTTCTGATGGCTGAGTAATATTCCATTGTATATAAGGACCACATCTTCTTTATCCATTCATCTGTTGAAGGGCATCTCGGCTCTTTCCACAGTTTGGCTATTGCGGACATTGCTGCTATGCACGTTAGGGTGCATATGGCCCTTCTTTTCAC
>NW_027787510.1:0-287 GCF_054177405.1 Leptonychotes weddellii | reverse complement strand
TCTTCTGTATCCATTCACTTATTTATGGACCCTTGGGCTATTATAAATTTGTCTATTGTAAATAATGCTGCTTTAAACATAGGGGTGCATGTGTCCCTTTATTAGTGTTTTTGTATTTTGTGGTAAATACCCAGTAGTGTGATTATTGTATCATAGAGTAGTTCTGTTTTTAAATTTTTTTTTTTGAATCTTATTTATTTTTTTTATTCTTATGTTAATCCCCATACATTACATCATTAGTTTTAGATGAAGTGTTCCATGATTCATTGTTTGTGCATAACACCCAG
>NW_027787509.1:0-287 GCF_054177405.1 Leptonychotes weddellii | reverse complement strand
CAAAAACTAATGATGTAATGTATGGTGATTAACATAACATAAAAAAAAAAAAAAGAGTCATCCTGTCCTTTGTTGAAGTCAAGCATCGATTTTCATCTCTGGCTATGAAAGTCCTAAATGTCATTTTCTTCATATAAGACTGGTTGGTCTGTGCTGAACATCTGTTGTTTAGTGTAGCCCTCTTCATGAATTATCTTAGCCAAATCTTCTGTATAACTTGCTGCAGCTTCTACATCAACATTTGCTGCTTCGCCTGGCCCTTTTATGTTGTAGAGATGGCTTCTTTA
>NW_027787508.1:0-287 GCF_054177405.1 Leptonychotes weddellii | reverse complement strand
CCTCTGACCCTCCCCCCTCTCATGTGCTCTCTCTCTCTCATTCTCTCTGTCTCAAATAAATAAATAAAATCTTTAAAAATATATATATATAGATAGATTCAAGAGAAGGATAGGCATGTGGAGAGAAAGGAGCACTTTTCTATGAACATGGGTAACAAAGGATTCTCCTGGGGGACTGAACTGGTAACAGCAAATGTACCTCATTCAGCCATTCATTTATTCAACCAACGAGTCAGCATCGACTGAGCACCTACAGGGCACCAGGCACTCAGCTGGGCACCGGGGAG
>NW_027787507.1:0-287 GCF_054177405.1 Leptonychotes weddellii | reverse complement strand
TCAGAATGGTTTGATCCCTATCCAGCTGAATTCCTGAGAGGAGACGAAATCCAGGTCTCCTACTCCTCCGCCATCTTGCTCTGCCCCCCTCTAGAAACTGATTTAAAGTCACAAAAAGCCAAACTTTGTACATACTGTAATGATAAAATTACTTTTCAGTAATATTTCAGTAATATTAAAAATATTAATATTTTCCAATAAGAAATACATTTATTATTTATTATATTTCACTTTAGAAACATAAATGATATAATTGAGAATTTAGAGAGACAATTAATTATAGTTAT
>NW_027787506.1:0-3356 GCF_054177405.1 Leptonychotes weddellii | reverse complement strand
CCTCCGCCTCCCACACCCCCCCACCGCTCTGAATACCGCGCACGCGCAAGCTCCTGTCCTCGCGCAAACCCCGCCGTTTGCCCAACGCCTGCCCCTCCCCCACCCCGTCACGGCGTGAGGGCCTGGGCGCGTGCGCAGAGGCGCCCCCCTCAAATGAATACCCTCAAGGTGGAAATTTTTCCGTCCCTTCCCGGCCGTCCCCGGCACCTAGGGCCCTGGCCTCACCCCGCCGCCGCCACCCGCCGCCCCGGCTCCTCCACCGCCGCCGCCGCCGCCTCCGTGCTGGTCGCCAGCGTTGTCCGTCTTGAGCCGCTTAGGGGCTCGGCCGCCCTCACTGCCGCCGCCGTAGTAGCGGCCACCGCCGCCTCCGCCGCCCGCCGCCGCCATCTTCACCATCGCTCCCGACCGCCTCCGCTGCTCGTCCGGCTGCTGCCTCTGCTCCAGCCGCCGACGCCGCTTCTCCGCCCGGGGCAGCAGCCTCCGCGACATGGCGGCGCAGAACCCGCCTCCCCCCGCCTCTCATTGGGGGAGGGACACGCCCGTCACTCGCCGCCCCCACCCGATAGGGGGAGCCACTGGTCCCGCCAAGGGGGGAGGGGAAGCCTCCGCCTGCCCTGCGCGCCTATTGGGTACAGCCCACGCCGTTCTTCAGACGGGCCCGCCCTCATTTGTCTGGGACACTCCTTATAGGCGAGCGCTTTCTGCCAGTCATCTGGCTGACCCCGCCGCCTTAAAATAAACTCCAATTTGATAGGTCGGATTTCTGGCCCTGCCTGGCCTTCCTTGGAGCATCTGATAGGAACGAGGCTCCCCACTCGCCCGAAAAGCCCCGCCTTCTTCCCACTTTCACTGGCTTCCTCACTAATCCATCAAACCGAAAATTCTTAGTGCTCCAGTCAAAACGACTACCTTCCCGCGCCACTCCGCAAGGAGGAAAGGAAACCCCTCCCTTTTGCCTCTCTCCAGTGGTTACTGCAGATGCCCATCTTCTACGTCTCTACCCGATTAGTCAATGAAGAGTGGAAAGGGTCGTAGGACCACCGGTGGTCTTTGATTGGGTGAAAAAGGAAAGCCCTCCCCAAGCCGGCAGGCGCTCTTTGGCGCAGTCTAGGAAAGGATCGGAGGCGAGAGCGCAGGCGCGAATAGGCTTTCGGGCGGCTCTGGAGGCGGGGCAACCCTCTAAACCGGCGAAGGCCTGGCATACCCCCAGTATTTATTGACGTGCTGTGTAGCGCCCGAGGGCTAGACCGAGACGGAGAGGCAGCTGCTAGTTCGGCTCTGTCCCCACCGCTATACCCTATTCCTCTCCACCTCGAGCCCCCACAACGCCGGAGGAATTTTAATAACCCAAACTTAACCCTTTCGGTAGAAAACCATTTGCCGCTGCCGACGGTCTTCGGACCCTGTCAAGTTCGCCGGCGTCCTTTCACCGCTCCGCCCCACCTCCAAATTCAGCCATAAGAGCGTCTTTCAGTTTGCACAAAGGGAAGGACCTCTCACGCACTTTTCGATCTTTGCCCGTGCAGGCCCTTCCATCTAGAACCTTTGTCCGCCACCCCTCCTACGGGGGGAATCACTCCTCTTGTCCGTGCAGCAGTCTCCACTCTGAAAAGCGTTCCTTGTCCCAACCAGGCCCGACCCCGAGCCTGCTCTATGGTAACCCCTGACCACGCAGGCCCATGGTTTTCACGCGACAGCCCTGACCTCTGCGGCTCGTCACGGTCTGGTGACTGTCCCTTTTCCAGCGGGGAAGTCCTGTGTGGGTAAGGGAGCGGGGATCCCTGCCTAAGCCTTAGGCTGGCTCCCCTACCAGGCACCAGGTACAGAACCCGGCACAGCGCTCGCGCTCTGCAAAGGGGAGTCCTGGTGTTCTAAGTGTCCGGCGGGCCTTGCCTGCCTTGGGGACCGGTCCAACGACGCCCAATAGCCGGAACCTAGGGGCGGGGCCGCGAGCTGAGCCAGGATCCCGCGTTATGGGGCTGCTTCTTGGGGGTGGGAGGGGAGACACTGCGCTTAGAGAGGACTGAGTCGTGAGAAATAGGGGCGACTCCCCCAAAGATGCTTCGGAATCTTCCCAACGGTGAAAGGGGGCTCCCGAACTAGGAGCCCTCGTGGAAACTAAGTTTGAAATGGGGGTCAGGGGCGCGAAGAGAGTGAGACAGGATTGGTGGGTTCGCAGATTTGGGGAGATAAAGTTGAGAGCGGGCTGACGGAGATCTAAATCAGTTCCCGGTCACACTGGGAAGATCCGAAAAGCCAGGCGGAACATAGGTGGGGGGGCGGCGCAGCGCCTTCAACACGTGATCGGTGCGCCGAGGGGCGGGGCGGGCCCCACTGAAGGGCGGGGTCGCGAGGTCCCGACGTCAGAGGAATGCGGTGGGGGGAGGGGGGAGAGGGGCCCCTCCCCTCCCCGCCCCCGCGCCCGGCCCGTACGCCCCTCGCGCCGACGCGCGCTGCCGGGACGCGGCGGAACGGTCCTCGGCGTGGCGCGTCCCGGGTCGCTCGCCCTCCGGCTCGCACCCACGGCGGGCGCCCGGGCCGTCGCGTTATCTGCACCGTCGCGCTCCCGGCCTCCGCCCCTCCCCCACCCCTCGCGCTCGGGCGGCGGGCGGTGCCTCCCACCCACCCCCCACACCCCTCCCCGACCCCTCGCCCCCAGCCCCTACCAGCTCGGCGGCGAGCCTGGCCGGCCGTCCGGGATCGAAAAGAGAGCAGACACTGGGAAGTTTTGGGGGAGGGAGGGGCGGGCCTTAAAGGGACCACGACCTCTTTTCAGCCTGGAAAAAAACTAGGGGGTGGAGTGGGGGGAGAGATCGAGAGTGGCTCCGCAGTTGAATGGAGGAAACAACGCCAGAAAGGAATGGAAAGACTGATGCACCGTGGCGTTAGGGCTCCGCGTCCCTTTTCCCCAAACACGCCAACCTCTCAGTCCACCCCCCCCCTCCCCCTTCCTTCTCGGAAAGTCACGCAGTTGTTTGGCAGTCACGCCTCGTTCCTCCTGGTCAGCCAAGTGTTGTGTTAGTCGAGGTTAATGTTGGGGCGCACATTGTACAGATGGGAAGATTGGCTCAGAGGACACAAGGGGCTAATCCAGGATCCCCCAGCTTGTAAGTGGCCATAGCGGGATTTGTCTGCCGCCGGCGACGTATAAGCACCGCCCTGCAGTACCTGTTGTGGTTATGGGGGCTGCAGTATGCCGTGCTGGTTAAGGGCCCACCGGCTCTGGGGCCAGACAGCTGAGTTCAAGTAGGGACCCTGCACTTACTAGCTCTGTGGCCTTGGAAAGTGAGTTAGCCTTTTGGGGCCTCTTTTTTTAATCATCCAACAGGGGAATGGTAATAGCACCTGCCTTCTAG
>NW_027787505.1:0-287 GCF_054177405.1 Leptonychotes weddellii | reverse complement strand
GGGTTACCCTGGTGATGGATATTAAGGAGGGCACGTACTGCATGGAGCACTGGGTGTTATACGCAATGAATCATGTAACACTACATCAAAAACTAATGGTGTATGGTGATTAACATAAAAAATGATAAAAAAACAAATTGAGTTTAAAATAAAGCATTTTTAGCAGAGAGTGGAGAACTTTTTCTACAAATATTCTGAATACAGAAAGAAAAAAAATAACCATGTGTTATATTCAAGTCAAAAGAAACTAAATGACCAAGATGGAGACACAGGTTGTTCCTGACTTT
>NW_027787504.1:0-287 GCF_054177405.1 Leptonychotes weddellii | reverse complement strand
AGTTCCGATTTTGTGCTCCGCGGCTCTATCACTTGCCAGAAGCGGCCGATGGAGGCCCCTCCCCCGCCATCTATCCTCCCGAATATCTCCTCGGATTCACTTCTCCGCAGTCCTACCTTCCAGAAAGTGGGCACTTTTCTGATGAGAGAGTTGTTTCTCTTCTTTTCTTTGATCTCCTGTTGCGTTTGTGGGTGTTCAGAATGGTTTGATCCCTATCCAGCTGAATTCCTGAGAGGAAACGAAATCCAGGTCTCCTACTCCTCCGCCATCTTGCTCCCTTCCTAACA
>NW_027787503.1:0-287 GCF_054177405.1 Leptonychotes weddellii | reverse complement strand
CTGTGCAGGGAGCCCCATGGGGGACTCGATCCTGGGACTCCAGAATCATGACCTGAGCCGAAGGCAGATGCTTAACTGACTGAGCCACCCAGGCACCCTCTTTAAAATTTTATTATTTTTAAGTAATCTCTACACCCAACGTGGGGCTCAAACTCACAACCCTGAGACCAAGAGTTGCATGTTCTTCTGACTGAGCCAGGCAGGCGCCCATGCTTTGCATTTCTATGAGTTCTATTTTTTTTCCAAATTGTATAATCCCGATGATTTCTCATTATATGTTTCCCTTG
>NW_027787502.1:0-287 GCF_054177405.1 Leptonychotes weddellii | reverse complement strand
CTCCCTCTCATGCTCTCTGTCTCTCATTCTCTCTGTCTCAAATAAATAAATAAAATCTTTTAAAAAAAAAAGAATGAAGTTACAGATCCTGTATACACTCAAGTTGAAGGGATTGAATAAGGGCATGAGTCATTATGGATACTTGTAGAATTATTCTACAATATAATAATGTTATATATTATAACTATATATATATATATAACAAAATAGCAATATATAATAGAAATAATCCATTAATATCTCTATTGAGCCATTCATTTATCCATTATGATGTTTTAATAGAAGTA
>NW_027787501.1:0-287 GCF_054177405.1 Leptonychotes weddellii | reverse complement strand
CCGCGCGGCGCCCAACCGGCCGGCCCCAGCCGTGGCCCGGCCCGCGGTCAGGACCAATGCCTTCGGCCCCTCCCGGGCGCTGACCGCCCTTTGGACCACCCCCCTGCTCCTCAGGCCCCGTGCACGTGTCGTCCCGGACAGCCGGACAGTGCTTTGTCCTGACCTTCCTTTCCTCTTCTTTTCCCTTCCGAGAAGGTCTCCCAGGACCCTCCCTCCAGCAACGTCCCACCCCAGGTCCAGTCTGGAACGACTTGGTTAGGTCTTCTAGGGGGCCCTGAAAGCTTTGG
>NW_027787500.1:0-287 GCF_054177405.1 Leptonychotes weddellii | reverse complement strand
GTCTATTTGTCAATGGACGCTTAGGTAGTTTCCATACCATGGCTATTGTAAATAATGCTGCAATGAACGTGGGAGTGCAGATTTCATCTCCTCCAACTATATACCCAGAAGTGGGATTGCTGGATCACACGACAGTTCTATTTTTAATTTCTTGAGGAGTCTTTCCATACCGGTTTCTATAGCAGTTGCACCAATTTACACTCCCACAAAGGAGCACAAGGACTCCTTTTTCTCCACCTCCCTGTCAGCCTTTGTTAGCTCTTGTTTTTTTGTTATAGACATCCTCA
>NW_027787499.1:0-287 GCF_054177405.1 Leptonychotes weddellii | reverse complement strand
GGTACCTTATGTAAGTGGAATCATACTATATTTGTTTTTTTGTGGATTTTTGTTTTTTTGTGTGTTTTTTGTGTTTTTTTTGTTAACCGTCCTCAAGGTTTATCCACGCTGTAGCATGTGTCAGAATTTTTTTTCCTTTTTAAGTCTAAATAGTATTCTATTGCATGTATATGCTACATTTTATTGATCCAGTCATCCACTGAGGGATACTTGGGTTACTCCTACTTTTTTAGCTTTTGAGAATAATGCAAATATAAACACGGGCACACAAATATCTCTTCAAGACT
>NW_027787498.1:0-287 GCF_054177405.1 Leptonychotes weddellii | reverse complement strand
CATTTACGCATTGAAAAATGAGACTCTGTAAAGATAAAGTTCCCCTAAAGGGCACGATTCCCTTTCAGTGATGCTTCCTCAAAATAAAAACCCTGTGAGGTTAGTGACTCAGAAGCCTCGTGTCTCCTCACGTTGGGTCATTTTGAAATTTTGCCTCCGGTACTGCTGTTCTGACCAGACCCAGGGCCACTTGAAGCCTACTGCTGTCGGAGAGGTTGCCTCTGGCCTTTGGTTCCTGCTGCCTTCTTGGGTTGAAATGAAATCTTGCCCTTAATCACTTCAGTCAG
>NW_027787497.1:0-287 GCF_054177405.1 Leptonychotes weddellii | reverse complement strand
CCAGGCCACTGGCAAGCGGGACTCGGCTGTGGGGAGGTTGGCCCAGCACCTCCTGACCGGGAAAGCGATGGCCGTGAAGATCACTGATGAGACGCCACGGAACCCCTCCAGCCTCCAGAGACTCCCCGCAAAGCAGGCACCGTGAAGGCGCGGATCACCCGCACTCAGGGAAAAACTGGAAGTGCGGACGCGGGGGAAGTTCCCCGGCCGGTGAGGAAGGCGCTGGCGGAGGAGGGGGTTCGAGCCCCTAGTGGCTCAGGGCAGCGGGAAGGGGAAGAGGCCGAGGC
>NW_027787496.1:0-287 GCF_054177405.1 Leptonychotes weddellii | reverse complement strand
AGAGGGAGAGAGAGAAGGAAGGAGAGAAGGAGTGGGGGGAGAGAGGAAGTGAAGGAAAGAAAGAAAGAAAAAATTTTTTCTTAAGTACTGCACTTGGCTTCTGTAATTCTAAACTGTGGCTTTCGATATTATTGTCTCTATCTGTTTATCTATCTATCTATCTATCTATCTATCTATCTATCTATCTATCTATTTATCTATGTCTGTAGATGTACTTGAAAGCCATGAATTTGACTTGTTTTTCTCTCTGTATTAAATGCTAAGCTAAGGGCAGTATATATAGACAG
>NW_027787495.1:0-3357 GCF_054177405.1 Leptonychotes weddellii | reverse complement strand
TACTCATGCTGTTTGACAAGGTCCAAGTATGGGGGACGATCCTGAAAACAGGAGACTCCACAGCTGGCTCCTGCTATTCTCTTTCATTTTGTTTATGGCAATCTTTATAATTGTGGGAATATTTCTGGGGTTTCATGATAAAGTGACTACTCATCTTAGTTACGCCTATCTAAGCAATCATAATGAAACTAATTCCATGAAGAATTAGTTTCTATAGAACAAAATAACAAGATGGTCACGCTCTGTGTAGCACCTTTCTCTTTGCGTACTGTTTTTTAGTTTTAGCGAAAGTCGATAAGCGGAAATCAATAAAGGTCATGTTAATCATTACAAAGGAAAAATGAAAGAAGACTATGGCTGTAATCCAGAAAATGATCTAAGATTATCTCGATAAATTGTAAAAAAACCTAATCACATGTTACGAAACTATGGAAAAACAAAAATATCCTAACATATAAATAAAGTTCCTCCGATGCTGTCAGGAGGAGATGCTTGCAACCTGATCCTGTGTCTGTGTCTCCTCATTCGCCGACGCCGTCCTTTCCTACGAGAGACCCACCCCTGCTGGAGCTGGACTCCGGCAGAGAGGTTCTGAAAACTTGGTGCAACAAAAGAAATTCACCATGTTTATATTCAAGAAATAAATATCTCCTACTAGTAAGTAAGACATAACCCCCCAAAAGTGAACATGAGTTAGGAATAGACAATTCATAGTTGGAAAATAAAATCTTTTAAAATGTTCAATCTCTCTAAAGTATTATGCTCACTGAAATAAGGGTGTCAGAGAAAGAAAAATACCATATGATTTCAAATCATAAGTGAAATTTAAGAAACAAAACAAATGTGCAAAAGGAAGCAAAAGAGAGAGAGACAAACCAAGAAAGAGACTCTTAAACTATAGAGAACAAACTGATAGTTACTAAAGGAGAAGTGTGTCAGAGAATGGGTGAAATAGGTAATGCAGATGAAGGAGAATAGTCCTTGGAATGAGCACCAGGTGTTGTAGGGAAGTTTTTGGTCACTATAGTGTACACCTGAAACTAACGCTACACTGTATGTTAACTAACTGGAATTTAAATAGAAAGTTAAAAAAAAGATGTAAGTGATTATAAAAGTAGGTATAGAAATATACAGAAATTTTGCTGTACTTTAGTCATTGAAACTCCACTGTTTATAATCTTTCTTTCAAGCAACATCTTCTTTTTATTACGCTTTAAGTGTCTATAAACTTAAGTGTAGACACATATGGGAATAGCCCTGCGTTTGAGTCATTGAAACTACACTGTATATAATCATTCTTTCAAGTAACATGTCTTTCATTAAGATATAAGTGTCTGTAGACTTAAGTGTAGAAGCATATGGAGATTGCCTCATGCTTAATTCATTGAAATGACACTATGTTTGATCCATCTTTCAAGAAAAATCTTCTTTCATTAAAATGTATGTGTTTGTAAACATATATGTAGGAACATATGGAATAGCCCCATGCTTGACTCACTAAAACTATTAGGTACAAAAAAATGTTCAACCTCATGGGTGCTTGGGTGGCTCAGTCAGTTAAGTGTCTGCTTTCAGCTCAGGTCATGATCCCAGGGTCCTGGGATAGATCTCCACGTTCAGCTCCCTGCTCAGTGGGAGTCTGCTTCTCCCTCTCTTCCCCGCTGGTGCTCTCTCTCACTATCTCTGTCTCATAAAATCTTTAAAAAAAAAAAAAAAAGTTCAACCTCTCTAATAATTGGGGAATATAAAATTAAAAGAGTAAACATTTATCTACTGAGTACTTCCTGTATCCTAACTAGTCTGTAGCACTTTCACTAATTATCTCCTTTAATCTTTAGGTTATCCTAGTAGTTAAGACTATTAGTCTTCTCATTTTATGAGTAGAATAATTGATGCTCAGAAAGGTTAAATAAGGGCGCCTGGGTGGCTCAGTCGTTAAGCGTCTGCCTTCGGCTCAGGTCATGATCCCAGGGTTCTGGGATCGAGCCCCACATCAGGCTCCCTCCTCAGGGGGAGGCTTGCTTCTCCCTCTCCTACTCCCGCTGCTTGTGTTCCTGCTCTCGCTATCTCTGTCTCTGTCAAATAAATAAATAAAATCTTAAAAAAAAAAAAAAGAAAGGTTAAATAAGTTTTGCAAGTTTGCAAAGATATTGGGTCTCTTTAACCTCAACATCTGGGCACTGCGATCTGCTCTTTACATGACGGTCATTATTTAGTGTATTGTGGCTTCATTTCGTCTTTCCATTTGTGCAATGTGTAAATGATTTCTAATATCTGTGATGCTTAGCTTGCAATGGTGTTTATTCTAGTCTGTGGGAGGGAAATTTTGAAATATCTATCAAAATTTAGTACTCAAATGTATGTTCTACCAGTACTTGTATATATGAAAAAGAAAGCACACAAATAGACTTAACATTGTAGCTAATGAAGTGATACTGGTAGCAACCTGATTTCCTAAAACTTAACCAACAATGAAACTGCTAAATTATATGCAAGTCTTCTCTGGTATTCTATGCAATTTACTCTTATATTTAAAAATGAAAAGTTAAAGTTCCAAACACTCTTCTGAGTTTTCAAGGTATTAAAATGCTTCTTTGAAGGGAGAAGATGGCGTGGCGTGGTGGAAGACCCTGAACACACCTCCTCCACAGAACACACCAAATTACGCCTAATAGTAGTACAATTCCTCCTGAAGAAGAACTGAGGGCTGACTGAACAGCTTCTGAATGCCCGAAGACAAAGACAAAGGCAAGAGCACAAAATAAACAGGGAGACACAGTAACAAAGGGAGCCCCCACCCCCTTACCGGGAACATAAGTGGGAGGGATGGTACTGAGGGACTAGAAATAGATTCCTCTGTCCTTGGGCAGGAAAAAAAAAAAAAAAGCTGTAGTTTAAAAAAAACCAAAGAGCTACAGGGACAATGTCTCCCATCCCATCTACCCTAAAAGCCCATACTGGACTAGGATCCGTGTCCAGTGGCCTGAGACCTCAGTGAGCAATCCCTATCAAAATACCAATAGCATTTTTCACAAGAACAGATAATCCTAAAATGTATAGGGACTCACAGAATACCCCAATAGCCAAAGCAATCCTGAGAAAGAACAAAGCTGGAGGTATCCCATCCCAGATTTCCATATACACTACAAAGGTATAGTAATCAAAACAGTGTGGTACAAAAGTAGACACATAGATCAATAGGTCAATACAACAGACTACAGACCCAAGAAATAAACCTATGATCATATTGTCAATTAATCCATGACAATGGAGATAAGAAAATACAATGGGGAAAGAACAGTATTTTCAATAAACAGTGCTGGAAGTTACATGTAAAAGAATGAAACTGGCCACTTT
>NW_027787494.1:0-287 GCF_054177405.1 Leptonychotes weddellii | reverse complement strand
TCTTCTTGGGAAACCTCTGACACAGGTAGGCAGTTGGTCTAGACTTATAGTTTGAAAATTGGGCAAACTGAACTCTCAGAGATATGACAAACATATTGGACCTAGGAAAATTTGAAAGTCTTAAAGGCTATAGTGGTTCTCTGTATGTTAGGAACAGTTGAGTCATTTTCATAAAACAAAACAAAACAACAACAACAAAACCCCCCCCACAATATTTGGAGGAGTTTTGAGCATACGACCTCAGAAAGTCTAAAATTCAGTTCTCTGGGTTCTTTGAATATGCTTTC
>NW_027787493.1:0-287 GCF_054177405.1 Leptonychotes weddellii | reverse complement strand
TCCCATCCTTTTTGACTTTGCTATCATTCATTTCACTGATCCATTAGGCAAAATTACCCAATCATTGTTATCATCATTACTTTGAACAGTTATATTTTAGATCAATTAAGAAGAATGAAAAAGAAATATTTTATTTTGCCTTATTTATTCTTTCTCTAGCACTCTTCCTTTATTTATATCTAAGTTTCTTTCTTTCTTTTTCTTTCTTTCTTTCTTTCTTTCTTTCTTTCTTTCTTTCTTTCTTCCTTCTTTCTTTCTTTCTTTCTTTCTTTCTTTCTTTCTTTCTT
>NW_027787492.1:0-287 GCF_054177405.1 Leptonychotes weddellii | reverse complement strand
CGTAAACTTAAAATTGTGTTACCTCAACTGTAAATAAATAAGGAGAAAAGGCTGAGCGGGAAACCGAGCAAATGTTAAATAGTGACGAGCGGGATTCCTGGCAATTCTGCAATAATCGTAAACCTAACGAGAAAGAGCTACGCTTGCTGACCAGGTGCTGAGACAGGGCTCCAGCGGGGGCCCCAGAAACCCCGTCCCCGCCGCGTGGACCCCGTCCCCCCCCCGTGGACGCCCTCCCCTTAACCCGTGGACCCCGTCCCCGCCCCGAGGACGCCCTCCCCTTGTTC
>NW_027787491.1:0-287 GCF_054177405.1 Leptonychotes weddellii | reverse complement strand
ACAGAAATGACAGAGAAACCAGAAGAAAAGTAAGAGCCAACCACTTCCACATTTCCTTGCCATTCAGAAAGTTGAAACTTTTCTTATCTTTCGAGTGTGTGTGTGTGTGTGTGTGTAGGCAAAAAATGCAGAGACTAAGAATAGGAAGCACGAGAGAAAAAGACCGGGTGTGTCTGGAATAGTAGCGCCCCCCCCCCCCCGCCACGCCACCAGGGGGGCATCTTTGGTCCTGAGCGTAGGGGGATCCCGCAGCACAAAAACAGGATCCAGCAGTACTTAGATGGGAC
>NW_027787490.1:0-287 GCF_054177405.1 Leptonychotes weddellii | reverse complement strand
GGGAGTCCCAGCCATGGCCCTGCCCTGGGCACAGAAGGGAGACCATCCCTGATTTTGAACGTGCCCACATCACCAGGCTGGCTGGACCGTCCATCCCAGCGCTCAGGGATCCCCTAAGTCTGGTCCAAACCTGACCTCACCTGGAGACCCCCGGGACCCTCCATCCACACTGTAAATCCAGGGGCTTCTGGAAGAGCACACCCTTCCCCAGGCCAGTCCTTGACATATCTGGGCACACACCCCGAGACTGGGAAAGCCTGCCGGAAGGAGACAGCATGACACCCAGG
>NW_027787489.1:0-287 GCF_054177405.1 Leptonychotes weddellii | reverse complement strand
TGCCAACACTTGTTTCTTGTATTTTTGATTCTAGCCATTTTGACAGGTGTGAGGTGATATCTCATTGTGGTTCTGATTTGCATTTCCCTGATGATGAGTCATGTTGAGCATCTTTTCATGTGTCTGTTGGCCAGATAATAGTTTTTTGTTTGGATGTTTATTGTGATTTTTCCCATTTGTTTTTTTTTTAATTTTTATTCTTATGTTAATCACCATATATTACATCATTAGTTTTAGATGTAGTGTTCCATGATTCATTGTTTGTGCATAACACCCAGTGCTCCACG
>NW_027787488.1:0-287 GCF_054177405.1 Leptonychotes weddellii | reverse complement strand
GGTTCAGGAGGTGGAAGGAAAGAAGCCATCTGCGTGAGAGTGCAAGTGAAGCAGCCAAAGCTGATGTAGAAGCTGCCGCAAGTTACCCAGAGCTAGCTAAGGTCATCCGTGAAGGTGGCTACACTAGACACAGATTTCCAGCGTAGACAAAGCAGCCTCCTACTGGCAGACGATGCCGTGTAGGACTCTCATCCCTAGAGACAAGTCAGTGCCTGGCTTCAAAGCCTCAGAGGACAGGCTGACTCCTGTTAGGGGCTAAGGCAGCTGTTGCCTTCAAGGGGGAGCCC
>NW_027787487.1:0-287 GCF_054177405.1 Leptonychotes weddellii | reverse complement strand
AAAACAAACTGAGGGTTCTAGAGGGGAGGGGGGTGGGAGGATGGGTTAGCCTGGTGATGGGTACTGAAGAGGGCATGTTCTGCATGGGGCACTGGGTGTTATGCACAAACAATGAATCATGGAACACTTCATCTAAAACTAATGATGTAATGTATGGGGATTAACATAAGAATACAAAAATAAAATAAAACAAAACAAAACAAAACAAAAAAACAAAAAACAAAAAAAAAAAAGAAGAAGAGGAAGAGAGACTAGAGCATGCTCTCTCTCCCTGCCATATTGAGGCC
>NW_027787486.1:0-287 GCF_054177405.1 Leptonychotes weddellii | reverse complement strand
AAGAGAGAACTAAAAATTTAAATAGGAAATAAAGATGAGTAAATATTTAATATTTAATAAAGAGGAGAAACAGAGGTTAGATAAACTCTTTCAATACCAGTCAAGTAATAATGGGACAAGAATCAAATAAACAGGGGGCGCCTGGGTGGCTCAGTTGGTTGAGCTTCTGCCTTCGGCTCAGGTCACGATCCTGGAGTCCCGGGATCGAGCTCCCTGCTCAACGGGGGGTCTGCTTCTCCCTCTGACCCTCTTCCCTCTCATGCTATCTCTCATTCTCTTTCTCTCAA
>NW_027787485.1:0-287 GCF_054177405.1 Leptonychotes weddellii | reverse complement strand
ATGATAGCCAAAGGTTTAATGAAGATAATTTTTGCTCAAAAAAAGTTTTTTTATGGCGCCCGTTACTGATTATCAGCCGAGAACAAATAACCCAGTACGCAGATAATCATCAATTACCCTATATTGATGATCCGACTAATGTTGCTAAACAGGATATGGGTAATGGGCAGCTGCAACAGATACCACGTGATGATATCAATGATAGAGCTTGGTTACGCACTGTATTGTTGCCCCGTATTACTGAGCGTTATCCAAAGGCTAAGCAAGCGATTGCAAGAAGCAGTCAG
>NW_027787484.1:0-3357 GCF_054177405.1 Leptonychotes weddellii | reverse complement strand
CAAATGATAGAATCTCCCCTGCTCTGCTCCCTGTTGGTTATTGGCAAGATCTTTCTGGAGAACTCATCTGGGAAGCTGCTGTAACTCTCTTGCGATATCCCGCCTCCACTGCCGGCCAGCTGTATGGAATGAGCGACTCTTGGAATGAAGATCACAGTAGGCCATGAAGAGGGGCTTGTCCTCCCCTCCCAAGGGCAGGTGGGGAGAGAATCAGGGAAGGGGAGCATGTAGATGGAGGTCTGAGTACCTGGGACAGAGGCTGACTGTTCCTGACCAGGGTATGATAAAGGAGCAAAGCCAATTTACTTTGCACTCAAAAGAGCCTGGAGCCAGGAAGCCAACCCAAGGTTCAAGTGCTTTTGGGGAAAGTAGGTGAGTAAATCTGAGCTTCAATCTACTTGCCCATAGTGTGATAAAGAGCAATGGGCTGAGCCTTGTCCAAAGGTAATGCAAATTAATTCAAAATCAGAACACTCACCTTGGACCCTATCAAACTGTGACCCAATGTCTTGTAATGGTGTAACTAGAAGTACATTGTTTGCTTAGCCCAAATATGAAGTTAGTCACTGAGTTCTAAGCTTGATATTTCTCAACTTTGCCCCTTTCCTCTATTTTTACTGCCTCTGTTTGTATTCAGTTTCCATCCATTCTTGTCTGAAAAGTTTAAATAATGGCTCATATCCCCAGGGCTTAGAATAGTGGCTGATCCACAGTAATACCTTAATAGTAACTTGAAACAAAATTCTGAGCTGGGGAGCAGCCAAATCACTACATTAGTATGATGAGTTCTATCGAATGGGGGATCCTGTCACAGGAGGAAGAACTCAGCTAAGATGACCCCAGAAGGATCACAGTAAGAATGACTTTGAGAAGCATCTTAGATTCAACAATAAAAATATTTGAGTACTTACTATATGCAAGGTACTATAGCAAACACCACAATGAAGAAAACAGAGGACTTATACAATGGAGGTCATGATTTCTTGGGATAGAATCTCACATGCCACCAATATTGTCTAATCAGAATATATGTTTGGATGTCCAATATTCATCTCAAACTACAGGAAAGTGAACAACTGATTCCCCACCCATCACCATCACTCAATCACACATAAAAAAACACTCTTCCAGGACAGTATTTACCATATCACTTAATGGTAACTCCATCTTATCATTTTCTCAGGACAAAAATATTGGTGTCATCTTTGACCTTTTTTCCATAGTCCATATCCAATCCAGCAGTAAATCCTGCTGTCTCCACCTGCAAAATGAATTGAGAACATGACCACTTCTCACTCTGTCTGCTGCTATGATTACTGCAGTAGCCTCATAACTAATTTCCCAGCTTCTTCCTGAGACCATATCTCAACAGTCTATTCTCAACACAGAAGCCTGATGGTCCTCAGGGAGGGTCCTGGCTGGCTGTGGATGATTAGATAGATGATAGATAGATAGATAGATAGATAGATAGATAGATAGATAGATAATAGATGATAGATAGGTAGATGTAAAACCATGAGATTGGATAGGATCACCAAAGAAATGAGTGTAAATGAAGGAGAGATCTAAGGACTAGGCTCTGAGACATTCTAACATTAACAAATTAGGGGGAGGGGGGAATGCAGGAACCAATAAGTAGAGACTGCAAAGTAGTAGCCAGTGAGGTAGGAAGAAAAGAAGAAGAGTATAATATACTGGAAGCTGAGAAAGAAGAGTATTGCAAGGAGAAAGTGAGCAACTGCTTGAAAAAGTTGCCAATCAGCCAAGTAAGACGAGGACAGAGATGATTGTTAGGTTAAGCAACATAGAGATCATTCATGCCTTGAGAAGAATAGACTCAGGTGAGTAGTGGAGATGAAGGTGTGACTGGAGTGGATTCAAGGGGGAATGGAAGAGCAATTGTAAGTATAATCAACTGTTTCAAGGAATTCTGTTCCACAGACATGCAGAAAAATTAGGACATAGAGCAGGGTTTTTAAAGGTGGGAGACAGCATGTTGGATGTTAATGGAAAAGATCCAATGGAGAAGAATAAGTTGACAATGCAGGAGAGCAAAGTAACAGAATAGGAGTGAGTCCCCAAAAAGAGGGGTTGGCCTTAACTATGCACAGACACTGCACTGGTGGTTAAGTAAAGAGAAGGTGACATTAATGAGGGAAGACTTTGTATATCAAGAGAAGAAAGATTTCCCCACAATTAAGAGAGTAGGGACAAAGATCAAAAGGGAGAAAGAGGAGCTGGAAAAGGATCATAGCAAATGGGGGGAAGGACAAAATGGAAAGCCAAAGCCAGGGGTGGAGCAGAATTCTAGAAATTACATTGGTTAGTTATTTTTAGGACCTAAGAAGTCAGTAGTAGCACATGAGCCCAGGTGGTCAGAAAAAGTGGTTGAAGTTGGTGATCATATGTGTGAAACAGTTGTTCTTGGAATACAGTAGAAGAGATGGCAGGGAAAGCTCTAAATGCATGGAGCATAAGGAAGAGGAGGGGGCTTGAGACAGAGAAATAGGGCAGCTGTGGTTCCTGGTGTCCACCCAGGGACTAGGGTAGTTTGGAGGTGGGAGGAGAGAACTGGAAGGCAAAAAGACAAAGAGGCTTCCCTGAGTGGATGGAAAGAATCTCTGTTTTGGACTCTCTGTATCTCTCAAAAGGTGGCATCTCTGCATTCCCACGTTCTGACCTACCTCACAGGAGCCAAGAGCTCAAGGAAGTGGAGGAAGTGCTATAGTTTCCCTATAATGTGCTATGGTGGACTATGGGATGTCCCTGCCTTACTCATTCCTAAGGAAATCCAGGATGACTCAACATCCCATCAAACCAAGAGGTGGTGGCAGGACTCTCTTCCTCTGATAGGACCCAAGTGTCCACTGCTACCAGGATGCAGAAAACCCAGGATGGAGAGAAGCATGAATGTGTTCCTCCTCTAAATGGTGACTCTGCATAAGGGATGGGAGCCCAACCCCTGTTGTGACCCTCAGAGTGAGGAGGCACAGGGCCCAAGCTTGCTAAGCCAACACCCCCCAGGTGTTTTCCTAAAGCATCCCCAGAGATCATAGGAGGTCTTGCGACAGGCACATCCTCCCTGCCTGGTGGGAGTTGGGCAGACAGCCACAGAGCAAGGAGATAAGGGGGAAAGGGAGGCAGCATGAAGGGAATGACCAGAAAGGTCACAGCAGCATCACGTGGGAAGCCAAGGTTAATGTGCACACATCCTGACTTAGGTGGAACAGGTCCTTTCCATGGTCCCCTAAGGCTCCTACCTGTCCCAGAGCAGTGTGAGTTCATAGTGCTGACCAAAGTCCTACAACAAAGGGTTGAGGGCATAAAGATGAGCTGGAACAAACACCTTCAGGATTC
>NW_027787483.1:0-287 GCF_054177405.1 Leptonychotes weddellii | reverse complement strand
GGCAGGCAGAGGGAGAGGTAGAAGCAGACCCCCCGCTGAGCAGGGATCCTGATGCAGGACTCGATCCCAGGACCCTGGGATCATGACCCGAGCCGAAGGCAGACTCTTAACCTACTGAGCCACCCAGGTGCCCTCTTTTGGACTATTTTTATAACTCCACTTTATCTCCTTCCTTTATTGTGTCTATTAATTATGTTTCTTTGTTTTGTTTTTATTGGTTCTTTAGGATTTATAGTATGTATCTTTAATTCATCGCAGCCTACCTTCAAGTAATATACCATTTCACA
>NW_027787482.1:0-287 GCF_054177405.1 Leptonychotes weddellii | reverse complement strand
ACCGCTCACTTCAGGAGCCCCAGCCTGCACTCAGAGGGGACGCTGGTGGCCACACAGGGCATGGTGGGCAGTGTTCTCACGGCAGTGTACGTGGGTCTGCCCGGCCCCTCCCCTCCCGTTACTTGGTGTGGATGACAGTGACATTTCTCCCTCCGAGCATGTGGCTTTCAGACCAGCCGTTCCTTCCCGCTGCCAACAGATGCTGCCTCTAAGTCCTGTCCTTGACTGGCTTCTGGAGCTCAGCAAGCAGGGAGGGCAGGCAAGGGCCCGGGAGCACCCAGCCCTCA
>NW_027787481.1:0-287 GCF_054177405.1 Leptonychotes weddellii | reverse complement strand
TGAGCCACCCAGGCGCCCGACCATTTCTACTTTCTTCTGGCTAGGGTCAACCATTTAAGTCATAATTATGCATTATCTTTTATAGTTCTTTTTTTTTTTTTTAAAGATTTTATTTATTTATTTGACAGAGAGAGACACAGCGAGAGAGGGAACACAAGCAGGGGGAGTGGGAGAGGGAGAAGCAGGCTTCCTGCAGAGCAGAGAGCCCAACGTGGGGCTCGATCCCAGGACCCTGGGATCATGACCTGAGCTGAAGGCAGACGCTTAACGACTGAGCCACCCAGGCG
>NW_027787480.1:0-287 GCF_054177405.1 Leptonychotes weddellii | reverse complement strand
GGAAGTGGGCCACCATGAGCAAGAGTCAGCAGACACAATAACCACCAGATTTGAACCCATGAAGATTTTAGAATTTATTACTTATGATACACAGAATTTTAAAAGGAATAAAATATTTAAATAGAAATGTAATCACCAGAAAGGGCCAGCGATAATCATAATAAAGTAAAACAATACATTAAAAAATAGATTTGAAGGGCGCCTGGGTGGCTCAGTCATTAAGCGTCTGCCTTCGGCTCAGGTCATGATCCCAGGGTCCTGGGATTGAGCCCCGCATTGGGCTCCCT
>NW_027787479.1:0-287 GCF_054177405.1 Leptonychotes weddellii | reverse complement strand
AGAGTCCATCGTCTCTCTTGGTTCGTCTACCGCATGGGGCCCCTTTAAGCGTGGGGCCCTGTGGCTGTACAGGACTCAGGTCCATGGGGCCGGCCCTGGTGACTACACTCTTTAAAGTGACAGAACACATTTTCTATCATTATTTACAGTCTGTATTTCTTAGATCTAGTGATTTTCTTCCAAAGAGCGCAGAATATGGAAAACTAAGTTTTTTGGGTATTAAGAATTGTTTTAATTGGAGAGACTGAGCTTAGAAGGAGATTTAAGAGAAGCTGAGATTGAATAAA
>NW_027787478.1:0-287 GCF_054177405.1 Leptonychotes weddellii | reverse complement strand
CAGATGATCAGCAATATCCTCAGATGAGCTTCAGGCAAGATGGGAAGTGGAGTTTGCCGTTGTTTCCCTAGAGCTGCTCTCATTTGTCAGTTCTCCCTTAGGGAGAAAACACACTTATAATACATTCAGAACACAAATAATTTGACAGGAAAAAATAAGTACTGAATTTTATGAGAAAAAAATCTGAATCCTAAAACCAGGATAAATTTCTAGTATTTATAGTAGTACATATCCTATATAACATCCATGTCAGTTAATTTGCAAATAGAAGTGTGCTCAAATGTGTA
>NW_027787477.1:0-287 GCF_054177405.1 Leptonychotes weddellii | reverse complement strand
CGGCAGGAAGCCTGCTTCTCCCTCTCCCACTGCTTGTGTTCCTGCTCTAGCTATCTCTCTCTCTGTCAAATAAATAAATAAAATCTTAAAAAAAAAAAAAAAAGAATTTCAACAGTATGAGTATATTATCTATCCACTATAAAGTTTTAAAGTTAAAAAAGTCAAACAACATCAATATGATTTAACGATTGGCGGGATGGAGGTAGGCAGGAGGAGAGGGAGAGGGGGAAGTCAACAATAACTCTGAGATCACTAGTCTGGATGACTGGATTAGCTAAAATACAGAC
>NW_027787476.1:0-287 GCF_054177405.1 Leptonychotes weddellii | reverse complement strand
CCAAACGCTCCCCAGCGCACAGAGGCATGGGACAAAGAAATGATAGCGGTGAGAAAGCAGATGGTAGTTAGAAAAGATAGAGAGCAACGATCCAACCTAACAATTACATGTGAATTTAAGAAAAATGCCAAGCAATTGGGATGGATACAATAAACAAAGGCAAATTGAACTATAATGTCTGGACTGAAAAAAAACAAACAAAAAAGTCCCCCAAACCTGGTAAATATGTATTGGAAAAGCTCATCAATTCTGAAAAGAGATGCTATGCCACGCTATATCTTGGCCAA
>NW_027787475.1:0-287 GCF_054177405.1 Leptonychotes weddellii | reverse complement strand
CTACTCCCACCTCTTGAAATATAGTCACAATGCAAATATATAAAGTAATATTTTCCCATGTGCATCTAAAATAACCCAAGAACCCCGTGTCTTCCTGTGGGAGCAGCCCTTCTCTGAGAAAGGGTCGCAGTCCGCCAAGCCCAGCGGGGGCACGGGGCCTGTGAGTTTGGCTCTCGAGGATGCACGTCACCCTCCCTGCTGAGCGAGGTTGCTGGCCGCGTTCTCTAGCTGTGGCTGCAGACCACCCGTCACTTGGACCTGAACTTCCAGGGGCCCCAGCTGGAATT
>NW_027787474.1:0-287 GCF_054177405.1 Leptonychotes weddellii | reverse complement strand
CCCAATGATAACTTTTTAGTTAGTTTCAAACCTGTTTTTATTTTTCATAGTATTTCTACACATATAATTGGTACTTCATTTCCTTTCTCTTTAAAAAATCTATACAGTATGACAATTTTAGTGTACTTTTTAGAAGGTCATTATAAAGTTGCTTTCCTGTTCATTAGGGGAAGATTCTTGTCCTTATAAAAATTTTTAAGTTTTTGTCTTTTCAAGTAATTTTATCATTGTCTTAAGCTTAAGGATAGATGGTGATTTAAAAGACACAAGGTGTGCATCTCATATCT
>NW_027787473.1:0-3358 GCF_054177405.1 Leptonychotes weddellii | reverse complement strand
CTCTGGCTGTCATCATTTTTCTAGAAATCTACTGCAATTTTACTAGGTACTCTCATGGTGAGATATCCTGTCATTATCAAAAATTTGTTGATGGGATTTCTGCTGATAAGGTGAAAATAAGGGACAATAAATATATATTGTAACCCTTTGGCATCTTTTTACCATCATAACACTCATTCTTAAGAGGCAGTGAAGCAAAGATTCCAAATATATAGTAGAAACGTGCAATTGATTTTTGAATGTTCTGAGAAGAAAGCAATGCAATTAAATTCTTGGTAGTTTATGTTGAATTAAAAGGCAAAGTCTAGAAAGCTATGCTTTTCTTTCTTTTTTTTTTTTTAATAAATATTCTTGATTTTAAATCATCCGACCCTTGAATCAGGCTTTCTGCTTTAGTTGCTTCAATAGTAGTGCAGTGCTAACTGCAAGCTGCAAAACTGGGAGAAAGTTGGTATTTGCTTTGTATGAAGTCATGGTAGCTTACGGCTTTAATGATAAATTAGCTGTTAATTGGATAAGATGTTTTTTGTTTTTCTTTGTGGGAATTTGGAGCTTGACTGAATGCCCTTAGTATGGGATTTAGTACTGATGCTCAAACTTAAAACTTTCCATTCAGGCGCCTGGGTGGCTCAGTCGTTAAGCGTCTGCCTTCGGCTCAGGTCATGATCCCAGGGTCCTGGGACCGAGTCCCACATCGGGCTCCCTGCTCAGCGGGGAGCCTGCTTCTCCCTCTCCCACTCCCCCTGCTTGTGTTCCTGCTCTCGCTATCTCTGTCTCTGTCAAATAAATAAATAAAATCTTAAAAAAAAAAACAACTTTCCATTCAGTAGCATTAATGAAGGCAATAAAACTATTTTGAGATACATTTGGATGTCTTTTACCTAATTTATGTACTTAGCTTAGCTTACTCTATCATCTGTAAACTTGAGCTTAGGGGAAGAACAAACGAGCTACTATAAATTCGGCAGTAAGGATGTGATTTTTCAATACTGCCTGAGTGTATCACTGATGTAAAATAGCGATAGAAAAAAGTTTCATTAGCATATGATATTTTAGGAAAACAATTAAATGCCATCCATCAAATATAAGTGTTTCTCTTAAGTAATATTTTCCTTTCTAGGACTACAAGTGTGTATTTTGGGGATACAGTTTAATTTTGGTTTGCATTTAATTAAACCAAAATATAAAGGGAGTAACTGTTTGTTGAATTTATTTCAATCCCAGTTAATTATTAAACTCACATACCTGGCTCTTTTCTCGACTAAAATTAGTCTTTTGCAATTGATGGAAGTGTTTTTATGTATACTTCATCTCATTTATGGAAGTGATTCCCACTTTAAGTCCTATTAACCTCTTTTACCAAGAGAGTAGACCCATTTGTGGGGGAATATTTGGAGCACATTTAATTGTCATTATTTAATATATGGAATACATTTAATTTTTAGCCAACTGCATTGATGTTGAGGCCCACCTAAAAAAGTTTAAAGTTCACTGCAGTTAGCTGTTCATGTTTTCAAGAACCAGAGCGCTTTTGGCCAGTTTTCTGCAGTGGCTGTAGGCAACTTCTTACAAGCCCAGAAGGGAAGACAGTTTGGACAAGATCAATGTGCAGCTATCACCAAGCCTGAGTGAAGACCCCTAGAGAACTGGGTTCATGTATAAATAAGCCGCAGGCCTACTTTTCCTAGGAGAGACAGGTGGACATGTCCCAGATGAGAACTCTTTCCTTAAATGGAAATAGCTACAGGCAGTTTCCTAAACTGCCTGCCGAGAAAGGAAAAGGGTCCAGGAGAGGAAGTTTTAAAATGATGCTCCCAAGCAACAAGCCAAAGCAGACCACTAACCAAGAACAACTGTAAACATAAACATCACTGTTATCAAGCTAGGAAACCCACCACTCCCTGAAATATTGGTCCATAACCGTTCTTGTCTATGAACTCCTCCTGAGGTATGAGGACAATATCCTAGGGTCCCCAAATTGCACAGAACTGTTTATCCCCAGCATGACTTTTTATTTTTGTAGAGAATGTGCTGTGATTTGAACTTATGGTCCTGCCCAGAAATATTTCTTTTTCTGGTCTTACAACCCATTTGTTTAGGAAAACATGCTTTCTTACTTTAGACATTTTAAAATCATCTCTTGGTGTTCCAAACTCAGTAGTTCATGAGCTTTTCAAGGATAGGGAGCATAACTTATTTATTTTAATAACTCCCAAGCCTGCCATAATTACTGTCATATTTAAAAATTCAAACTCTGAAGTAAGTGGTGACACATTAAGTCAGAGCCCCTTGCTGTGATTTAAAAAAAAAACAAAAAGACTTATTTCAGTGATGGAATTGAGATTGAATTTCAAGGAGGAAAAAGGGTCACAGAAAGGGGAAGCAGACATCCTTAAAGCAATGTCTTTCTTAGTTCTTCTAGGCACAAGACCTCTTGATCCTTACACACATTTTCCCTGTGTCACACGGAGAGGGGGGCTGTATGGGATAGAAAAAAAACATGCATTGTTACATGAACACACTGCTCACTTCCACCATTGAGCAGCTCTTGCTGAAATGTTTTCTTCTAAGGGAGCATCTTAAAAAGATATCCCCCACTTTCCAGTCCCCGCTTTCTCTACTAAGAACTCATCTCCAATTATTTTAAATTCCTAGGAGACACAGTTGGGCTTCTTGTTTTGTGTAACTTCATCCTTTTCTTTAGCATTTAATCATTCAGTACCTTAACCTCATTTTCATTTCAAACTTCCATTTCACATTTCCTTTGAACTACCTGGGAGCCCTTTAGGTATTTACTCTATCAATAAAGTATGTCCTTTATCTTAAATGTCTACTTTATAGAACCAGACATAGTTGTATCTGAAACACATAGCATTTATTTTTAAAAATCTACCTTGTGTTCTTCTAGTGTGTGTTTGTGTGTATGTGTGTGTAAGTATATGAAAGAGAAATTTTTTTTATAAAAATGTATCTTTCTAGTATGTTAAAAGCTTTATCAAATCTTTTTTTTTTTTTAAAGATTTTATTTATTTATTTGTCAGAGAGAGAGAGACAGCGAGAGAGGGAACACAAGCAGGGAGAGGGTCAGAGGGAGAAGCAGGCTTCCCACCGAGCAGGGAGCCCGATGCGGGGCTCGATCCCAGGACCCTGAGATCATGACCTGAGCTGAAGGCAGTCGCTTAACCAACTGAGCCACCCAGGCGTCCCATTATCAAATCTTTCTTTTTCAACTTCCCTGATCTCATCCTTTCAACCTATTATATCTCAGGTGGTTTATCATTGAATTTCTATACATTTAGATGTTATAATGCATGCATGTTCCCTTCTGATACATACACCAAGATGTGTGTGTGTGTGT
>NW_027787472.1:0-287 GCF_054177405.1 Leptonychotes weddellii | reverse complement strand
CACCTTTATTGGAAAAATAGAGTTGGATTTTTTTTAATTAAATGAAAGAAATGACTAAGCTGATTATTTTAAAAGGACAAAGAGTATGTTACAGAAGAATATTATACAAGTCTATGATGGGTTGGTTATAGGGATTTAAGGAATGGGATATGAAGCAGGGGAGAAGTTAAGGGAAAGCAATGAGAAACTGAACATAAATTGGAAAATAAGAAATTTTCGATGAAAAAGTAGGAAAAATATTTTTGAGGAACAGATACCATAATATTAGAAATTTGGGGAGACACATA
>NW_027787471.1:0-287 GCF_054177405.1 Leptonychotes weddellii | reverse complement strand
AGTTTTAGGTTTACAGAAAAATTGTGTAAAAAGTACAGAGTTTCCATATACTCCCCCTTCCTGCTCTCTCTTCACAGTTTCTCCTATCACTAACATCTTGAATTAGTATGGTACATTTGTTGTAATTGATGAGCCAATGTTGGTTCATTATTATTAATGAAAGTCCCTAATTTACATTAGGGTTCACTCTTCCTGTTATGCAATTCTATGGGTTTTGACAAATGTATAATGTCCTATATCCACCTTGACCTAAGAATACAGAATAGTTTCACTGTCCTAAATGTGAC
>NW_027787470.1:0-287 GCF_054177405.1 Leptonychotes weddellii | reverse complement strand
ATTTAAAGATAGGATCACTATAGGCATAATTAGTTAAGATGAGGATATTATGGTTCCTCATCTTAGGTAGGTATGCCTCTAATCCTATATAACTATATCCTTATAAAAGGGGAAAATTTGGACACAAACACATCTTGAAAATGTCACGTGAAGATGAAGCCAGGGGCGGAGCAAGATGGCAGAGGAGTAGGAGACCTGGATTTCGTCTCCTCTCAGGAATTCAGCTGGATAGGGATCAAACCATTCTGAACACCTACGAACTCAACAGGAGATCGAAGAAAAGAAGA
>NW_027787469.1:0-287 GCF_054177405.1 Leptonychotes weddellii | reverse complement strand
CCTCTGACCCTCCCCCCTCTCATGTGCTCTCTCTCTCTCATTCTCTCTGTCTCAAATAAATAAATAAAATCTTTAAAAATATATATAGATAGATAGATTCAAGAGAAGGATAGGCATGTGGAGAGAAAGGAGCACTTTTCTATGAACATGGGTAACAAAGGATTCTCCTGGGGGACTGAACTGGTAACAGCAAATGTACCTCATTCAGCCATTCATTTATTCAACCAACGAGTCAGCATCGACTGAGCACCTACAGGGCACCAGGCACTCAGCTGGGCACCGGGGAG
>NW_027787468.1:0-287 GCF_054177405.1 Leptonychotes weddellii | reverse complement strand
GGTGGCACCTCCAGGCAACACTGTCGACAAGTGGTGCCCCTTCTCCACGCCCTCCTCCAGCCTGGAAGCCAGAGGGGAGCACGAGCTGAAAAGAGCCTCGTCCCTGCACCGCCCCGGGAAGCCCACCTACTAAACACCTGCGTGTGTGGTGGGGACAGACGTGGGTGTGGTCGGGCCGCCGACACGCCAGGGCTGGTCCTTTATTGACCCAATCCAGTCTGAGGTGGAAGACAGACAAGCAGAAAGGAACCGTGAGTCGCGGGTGCTGGAGCGCCCAGACGCAGTCA
>NW_027787467.1:0-287 GCF_054177405.1 Leptonychotes weddellii | reverse complement strand
TTGTACCCATCAAACTAATTTTAAAAATATAAGTCTCATAATACAAAGTCCCACTTAAAGTTTTAGGGACCCCAGAATATTGCACAGGAGAGTATAAACTAATATAAAATTTTGTAGAGTAACTTGGCAGCATCAATAAAATTGAATACTTTATTCATATACATACTCTACAATCTAATGGTTATAAGGCTAATCAGCATGTATCCTAAAAAAACTCACACACTGGCAAATGTGCATTAAAAGACAGGGATAAGGGGCACCTGGGTGGCTCAGTCGGTTAAGTGGCC
>NW_027787466.1:0-287 GCF_054177405.1 Leptonychotes weddellii | reverse complement strand
AAGGGCAGTTCCTACCTTAACCACCTGCTTGATACCACTGATGATACTGCTCATGAGGGACCGGAGCCTGCCGGCGTCATTTAGGGCGTCTGCGTAGCGCACACACATGAGCAGGATGTGAGCCGGCAGCCCTGGGATCATGTTCACCACCACGCCACGAGGCTTCAAGTCTGGAACAGAAAGAGCTGATGAGGACTACAGCTGAGAGTCAGCTTTCCCCATAAGGAGCCTCTGACTACAGGGCAGGGCTTATTTGCTTTTCTGTACTCAATGTAGTGCCTGATGCA
>NW_027787465.1:0-287 GCF_054177405.1 Leptonychotes weddellii | reverse complement strand
CTCATCTCCCTTCCAAGACTGATGAAACAGTAAAGACAATGATGGAAGTATTCTGAGGAACGTAAAGAATTATATGAAAGTCTCCCATCATGATGTTGAAATAGTTGCTGTCCAGCAAAGTCAAGGACCTGGACCGGGCTCCCGCTCCATAACTCATGAGGTGAGTGACCCGGGGCAAGTTAATCTCTTAATCTTCATGCGTGTGGAATGCCTCCACAGAATAACACAGGCTGGGTGGCTTGAACAACAGAAATGTGCTACCCACAGTTCTGGAGGTGAAGTCCAAG
>NW_027787464.1:0-287 GCF_054177405.1 Leptonychotes weddellii | reverse complement strand
GTATTTCTTCACAGCATGTCTGCTAGGGCTGCCATAACAAATCATCACAAACCTGGTGGCGTAGACAACAGAAACCTATGTTCTCACAACTCTGAAGGATGGATGTCTGAGATCATAGTGTTGGCAGGTTTGGTTTTTCCAAGGCATCTCTCCTTGGCTTGCAGATGCCCTCTCCCTGCGTCCTCCCCTGGCGGTTTCTCGGTATGCACACATACTTGGTGTCTCTCCCTCTTATTATAAAGATGCCAGTCACATTAGATTCGGGTCACGCCCTTATGACCTCATTT
>NW_027787463.1:0-287 GCF_054177405.1 Leptonychotes weddellii | reverse complement strand
AAAATGAACAAATATAGAAAACTTATAAAACATGGAAGATCATTAAAAAAGATTTTTAAGCTCATTATCCAGAAGTAACCACTCTTCATACATTGTCAGGATTGTTCTTTTAACCTCTCTCCATTCTCTTTCTCACCCTCTCCTCTCTCCTTCTCTAGTTGTATGTGTGTATGTATATAATAAAATATATATATGTATTATACCTACTATTTTACAGCCTGCTTTTATCACCTGGAAATAACTATTAAACCTATATCCATAACAATAATAATTATTGTAACATTTAA
>NW_027787462.1:0-3358 GCF_054177405.1 Leptonychotes weddellii | reverse complement strand
TTGATCTTCCATGCAAACCACTAAAACTCTCTCCATGTCATCACAAGGCTGTTTTGCTTTCTTGTCTTTGGTGTGTTCACTGAGTAGCCCTTTTAACTTTCTTCAGGAACTTTTCCTTTGCACTCATATGTTGGCTAGCTATTTGGCACATGAGGCCAGCTTTTGGGCTATCTCAGTTTTTGACCTGCCTTCCTCACTAAGCATAATCATTGCTAGCTTGTGATTTGAAGAGACATAGCACTCTTCCTTTCACTTGAATACAGAAGCTATTGTAGGCTTATTAATTGGCTTCATTTTTCAAAACTGTTGTGCCCCTAACACATCAGAGAGAAATGGGGAAGTGATGGGTTGGTTGGGTTGGAGTACTGAGAACACACACAATATTTATCTATTAAGTTTGCCGTTGTATATGGGTGTGGGTCATGATGCCCCCAAAATAACTGCAATAGTAACAACAAAGATCACTGATCACCATAAAAATATAATGGTGATAAACTTTGAAATAGTGTGATGAGTACCAAAAGTGACACAGAAACATGAACTGAATAAATGTTATTGAAAAAAATGGCACCGATAGACTTGCTTGATGCAGTGTTGCCACAAGCCTTCTATTTGCAAAAAACATAATATCTACAAAGTGCAATAAGGCTAAGCTCAATAAAAGAAGGTATGCAGCTGATAATTTAGATGGACATTTTCAACTGTAGATACAACTTTGAAATTTTTACCGTGACATATGAAAAATGCCCATGAGAGGAAAAACAAAATGTTAGCATTCTGCAACTTGGAAGAGAATTCTCATCAGAATCCAACTATGCCAGCACCCTGGCCTCAGGCTTCCAGCTTCCAAAAGTGGGAGAAATAAATTTCTGTTATTTAGCAGCCACCTAGTCTATACTGCGGTACCTAGTTACAGCAGCCCTAAATGATTAAGACATCAACCTATCCAGAACTGTCTGGAGGTCTGAACCATGAACCACATGGCCTATCTCTCATTCCACATTTCTGAGAGTCTGAATCAGCTTTATTCCACATCATCTATACCCTTGTTACACAAAGTGTAATTCATGGGCCTGCAGGATTTGTATCCTCTGGCAATTTGTTAGAAATGAAGGATCTCAGTGTCCATTCTTGACCGACTAAATCAGAGTCCACATTTGAGCAAGATCCCAGTTGATATTTGTACACTACTGTTTGAGAACACTGACCTAGTTTTTCAAGTGAATAATGAGCAACATGCCAATAGTCAGGTGAGAATGCTTTCATTAAGTGCATGAACCTGGGACATGCTACCATAGAACCTACGCTTACCAATTTCTAGTCTAACATATTTCTAATCAGTTGCTGCTAAAAGATTTAGGCCCTATGGCAGTTAACTAAATGTTGACTAATTTTAAGGTTTTATTTCCCAGAAGTATATTCAGATGAAAAGGCAGTCTCCTTAAGAGTGTGTTAAATGGTTTTAGAGCTCCCCTGAATTTCATTAAGAATGGGGAATGTTTTTTTCAGAAGTCTTCATCACACCAATTACCGTAGAATTGAGACTTCCAGATGGTTAGGATTAGTTGTGCCTTTTGCCAACATATTTTTTTAGTTTCTGATTAATCTTATTTAATAAGATCTATGTTCAAGTAGGGGTGCTTGGATGGCTCAGTGGTTAAGTGCTCAACTCTTGATTTTGGCTCAGGTCATGACCTCAGTTTCGTGAGATGGAGCCCTGCATTGGGCTCTACGCTCAGCATGGAGTCTGCTTGAGATTCTCTCTCCCTCTCCCTCCACCTCTCCCCCATTTGTGCTCTCTCTCTCAAATAAATAAATCTTAAAAAAATTATCTGTGTTCAAATATCTCTTCAGATAGTTTTCCTTGATTGTTCTATATAAAATAGAACGCATCCTTTGTCTTCTTGGCTTTAATTTTTTTTTTAATTTTCTTTATAGAGATAATACTTTTGGACATTATATTACATTTTTTCATTTATTTTATGTCTCTGTGACTAGATTGTAAGACACATGAGGGCAAGAAGTTGGTTTAGTTCACCACTATACTCCAGTGCCTAAATTAATGTGTGGCACATTATTTGTACTTAATACTTATGTGTAGGAATAAGAATCAATGCCGTTCAGTAGATTCCACTACTTAGAAGTGAGGAACCAGGAGGTTATTAGCCTCTCCATGTATAAATAGTCCCCAGCCTGAATGCCAGTTAGATCAAAATAATCAACCCAAGAATTTTGTAAGGCTTAATCTAAGTCTAAGGGGATCTTCTGAAGCATTCTCAAGTGGGTGCAGTTGTTAAAATGGTTAATGTATGTTATGGTACTATTCTGCAGAGTATCATTTGCTGTGTGTTCCCTCATCTGGACTCACTGAATTTCTTCACTCATTTCTTGATAATCTTCATTCTCTTATATCCTTAGGGAGAAATATGCCAATAAGAAACTGAAAATTGACAGTGAAAATATTTGATTATTAATTGTTACATTTACTACTCTAAATGAAAGAGAAAAAAAAACTTAATGCACACCAATGAAGTATTTACATCCTATCCCAGACTCAAAAATTAAAAAAAAAAATTTAAAAGTCTAATGAAGGCAGAGAGAAAAGAGTTAAAAGATCAAGAAGCAAGAGCAACCAAGATCAGTAAGTGGTAACATGTTAGCTGATATGGATTGTTGTTCACTTGGACAGTCATAAGGAGAACAACTGGATGCTGATATAGATTCCATTGGACTCTCAGGCAATGATATAAAGAATGATGCCATATGTTTCTTTCTGTCAGTTTTCCTAAAGCATAGCTGCATATTCATGAATTTGTTTTCTATTATTCCATCATTTTAAGTTCTTGACCTGTTTATGCCTGCTTTTCTCAAATTTATCATCATTTGAGCTAATTGTGCAAATGATCTATTGTCTCTTTGTACAGATTCTTGTTTGTATGCTTTCAGAACTAATTAATCAGCACCTGCATAACTCTCTTCATATTTGTTCCGGCTTGTGAAGTTAAAAGATTCCCAGAGGATCAGATTAATCATAACCAACATCTGTTTACAAGCTACCTTGTTGTGAACTCAAATGCAGATGTATAAAATTAACTGATCAGAACTTGATTTAACATACATTATTGTTCAACCTGCCAAGAGAAATGGCTTTGACATGTTGAACAATATTGTCAATGAATGGGGTTAATTTTAATGTGAGTCTTAAGGCAGTCATTTATAGAGACCAGAGTTACTCATTTTTTTTTTAAGTTTTTTTTTTTTATTCTTATGTTAATCCCCATACATTACATCATTAGTTTTAGATAAAGTGTTCCATGATTCATTGTTTGTGCATAACACCCAGTGCTCCATGCAGAAC
>NW_027787461.1:0-287 GCF_054177405.1 Leptonychotes weddellii | reverse complement strand
TCAACAGACTTAGGTCATGTTCGGAATTTTGTACTGTACTTGGACTTAATAGAAATGGGAGGGTATTAAAGGGTTTTAATTGGGTCACTGTGTGTGTGTGTGTGTGTGTGTGTGCGCGTGCGCAGGTGCTGCTGTGTTTAGATGAAGAATTAAGTGCATGAGCTACTTCGTGAAATGCTACATGGAACAATACAATTGTGGTCAACAATGAGTAGATGATAATCTAAGAACATTCTTCCCACATTACAGGAAAACATGTCTGGTCTAGGACAGGGTATTTCTAATTT
>NW_027787460.1:0-287 GCF_054177405.1 Leptonychotes weddellii | reverse complement strand
TCTACTATCTCTTACACTAACAGTGTATTTGTGTGTCCTTATTTTAGTTCTGTTCGTTAAATGGCCACAGCTCACTAAGTTAGTTAGTGTGGTCTACTTGTTTACTGATCAGATGGTCACAATCATGCCTGTCACAGTCTCAGTGATGACTCCATTGTTTTCAAAATTACTTCCAGGGCAATTCCATGTGATAGGACCAGGAGCACCAGTCATTGCCTTGGTTGGGGAAGAGGCTGTGTTGTCCTGCCAGCTCAGCCCATCAATGGATGCTCAGAACATGGAAGTGA
>NW_027787459.1:0-287 GCF_054177405.1 Leptonychotes weddellii | reverse complement strand
GTCTCTAAATCACAGGACACCATAGATTGGGGTCCCTTCTTTGGTCACCTGGAACAGCCCAACCCTGGAGGGAAAGCCTGAATCACCATGGTGACCGTTCCTGCAGTGTATGATAAAATTAATGGTTGTACTCATTATGGCATTTCTGGCTGTCCTTTCAGCAAATTTCACTCTTTGGAAGGATCACTGGCTTTTCTCATGATGCCCAAGAATCGTCATTTATTTTTATTTTTTATTTTTTTATTCTTATGTTAATCCCCATACATTACATCATTAGTTTTAGATGA
>NW_027787458.1:0-287 GCF_054177405.1 Leptonychotes weddellii | reverse complement strand
CTATTTTTAAATCGGGTTGTCTATTTGTTTATGAGCTTGCAAGAGTTTTTTTTTAATATATTCTGGATATTAAAACCTAATCATGGGGCGCCTGGGTGGCTCGGTCGTTAAGGTTCTGCCTTCAGTTCAGGTCATGATCCCAGGGTCCTGGGATCGAGCCCCACATCGGGCTCCCTGCTCCGCGGGAAGCCTGCTTCTCTCTCTCCCACTCCCACTGCATGTGTTCCCTCTCTCACTGTCTCTCTCTCTGTCAAAAAATAAATAAAATCTTTTTAAAAAACCCAACT
>NW_027787457.1:0-287 GCF_054177405.1 Leptonychotes weddellii | reverse complement strand
GAGGACAAAAAGATGCAAATAATCAATTTCTTTCTTTTTTTTTTTTTTTTTTGCAAATAATTTCAATCCAAGGTCTTGCAGGATGGGTAAGATGGGATGTAGGATTCAGTCCATTTAACAGTGACCAAGTGACTTAGACTCTCTGCGGGAGTCCAGCTCCAGCCGGGGTGGGTCTCTCGTAGGAAAGGACGGCGTCGGCGAATGAGGAGACACAGACACAGGATCAGGTTGCAAGCATCTCCTCCTGACAGCCTCGGAGGAACTTTATTTATATGTTAGGATATTTT
>NW_027787456.1:0-287 GCF_054177405.1 Leptonychotes weddellii | reverse complement strand
TTGCCTTTTTTAGCTTCTAGAAGCTGCCTACATTCCTTGGCTCATGGCCCCCTTCGTCTCAGCATTCCAAGCTCTTGTCTTCATCACGTGTTCTACCAGTGACTCTGATCCTCCTGCTTCCCTCTTATAAGCACTCTTGTGATTACATTGGGCCCATCCAGATACTCCAGGATCATCTTTTCATCCTAAAATCCTTAACCTCTTCATATCTGTAAAGTCCCTTTTACCATGTAAGGTAATATATTCACAGGTTCTAGGGACTAGGCTGTGGATTTCTTCGGGGGGCC
>NW_027787455.1:0-287 GCF_054177405.1 Leptonychotes weddellii | reverse complement strand
GGGACTCTACTCTATTCCATTATCATTTTGTCTTTTTTGATGTCAATACCACAGTGTCTTAATTACTGTAGCTTTATAAATCTTGAAATCAGGTAGACCTCTAACTGCTATTTGTTGAAGTTGTTTTAGTTATTCTAGAACCTTTGTATTTCCATATGAATTTTAGAATCAGCTTGCCAGTTTCTACAAAAAAAAAAAAAGGCTAAATAGGATTTTGATCAAGAATGTGCTAAATCGGGGCGCCTGGGTGGCTCAGTTGGTTAAGCGACTGCCTTCGGCTCAGGTCA
>NW_027787454.1:0-287 GCF_054177405.1 Leptonychotes weddellii | reverse complement strand
CTTTAATTGGCACGCTCTCTTGAAAATGAGCATCAATCACTGTGTAGTATTAGAAATTGACAAAATCCGTAAATAACATTGAACTTATGAGGTTCAGCATACTCCTGGCAAGTTTTTTTTTTATATCCCTGCTAAATTTCTGTTTGTTCTTCTCATTTTAGTTTTATTTTTCCTCCTTCTCAGAATCTCTCAACACTTACATATAAATTAAATTTTTGCTAAGCTATGTACCAGGAAAAGGGTGTTGTAATCTTGCCTCAGGCTGCTTGCAGTAAAAGAAACACATT
>NW_027787453.1:0-287 GCF_054177405.1 Leptonychotes weddellii | reverse complement strand
TCCCTTCTCTGGGATTGGACACTGGGCCTCGGATTTGCATAACCACAAATCCCATTCAAGAAATCACCCCTCCCCCCCGCCCCCACCGCGCCCCGTCTCAACAAAACAACAGTCTCTTCCTAAAGATGAATTCTGGCATTGCCGGGATGGAGACAGGCCTGGGGGAAGTGGGATCCTATCCCGAGGCTCAGGATTTATCTATTGGCATTGAAAATATTAAATATGTATCCTTTGACTAAGACAAGGTTGTTTGGAGCCCGTGAACCATGTTTGGTGTTGCTGATGAT
>NW_027787452.1:0-287 GCF_054177405.1 Leptonychotes weddellii | reverse complement strand
ATTATTTTGTAAGGATTTCTTAATTATTTTCATTTTAGTTAGAGATCAGTCACTATAAAATGATGAAACTTTAAAACGCATTTAACTTGCTTCAAGGTGTAGTATAATCAATATTCATAAATATTCCATTTTTAAATTTGAATGGATGTTAATTTTCCCATTACTGGATGTAGAACTTTATGTATTTCTATCAGATGCTCAGACAAGGTTGCTAATGGTGTAGTACAAATCTCCTGCACCTCACTAAATTTTTGTCTGATAAAACCTTCAGGGCGGAGCAAGATGGC
>NW_027787451.1:0-3358 GCF_054177405.1 Leptonychotes weddellii | reverse complement strand
TTTAGATTTATAAATCACATGAAAATCAAGTACTACCAATTATCAATAGTAGTATTTAATACTATTATAAATTTCAAAAGGACAAGTAAAGGTTAACTTTTACAATTTCCTATCTTCAGAAATGTTTTCGTTTGAAAGGAAGGAGGAAAAGCTTTAACTGAGATTAAGTCCTAATACTTCAATTTAAAACTGCTCATCTAAGGGGCACCTCAGTGGCTAGTTGGTTGGGTGTCCGACTCTTGGTTTTGGCTCAGGTCATGATCTCCAGATCCTGAGATCGAGCCCCATGTCGGGCTCCATGCTCAGCATGGAGTCAGCTTGAGATCCTCTCTCCCCCTCTAACCCTCCCTTCTCCCTCTCCAGCCACTGCCATTCACTCTCTCTTTCTCAAATAAATCAATCTTTTCTTAAAATTAAAAAAATAAAATTTCTCATCTTAGTAGTACCTGGCTGCGTCATCAGTAGAACATGCAACCTTAGTCAATGATATAAATTCAAGCCCCCTGTTGGGTATAGAGATTACTTAAAAATAAAATCTTTTAAATCAATCAATCAATCAATCAATAGAAATTCTCATCTTACTAATACTGGGCAACATGAAGTCTTTAAGAATGAAAGATTCTGGGTAGAGTATGTCTCCTACATTACATGTGTTCAGATTCTATTTGATAAATAAATGGATTGAAAGAGTAGATAAATACAGTTGGAGAGTTCAATATTTTTTAAAGATTTATTTCTTTTAGAGAAAAAGAGAGCGTATGCACAAGCGGGGGGAAGGGCACAGGGAGAGGGAAAGAATCTCAAGCAGTCTCCCCACCAAGCATGGAGCCCGATATGGGGCTCCACCCCCCAACCCCGAGATCACGACCCACGCCGTATTCAACACTCTGATGCTCAACCGATTATGCCACCCAGGCACCCCAGAGTTCAGTATTTTTAAAGAAAACTTTTATAAAGTCTAGCAATACATTTGAAATTGCAATAATCATTTGTATTTCCTATTTTTGATTTTTTTCATAAGGACACAACTAAAATTTTATACACTTTTATAATATCATTTATATTATTTATTTTCATAAGGATGTAACTAAAATAAAATGATTAATCTATAATCATTTATATGTAATAAAGCTACACACAACAAAAAACATGTATATATTTAATGTATGAATACAATCTACGTACAGATAAAAATATTCCCTTTACTTCTGAAGAGGTTAAACGTTGTCAGAAGATACCAATCCCCATCCGCAGTCCCCAATTTTTTTTAAATAGAAAGTAAGAGGGGCACCTGGGTGGCTCAGTCAGTTAAGTGCTTGCCTTCATCTCAGGTCATGTTCCCAGGGTCCTGAGATCGAGCCCTACATCGCGCTCCCTGCCCAGCAGGGAGCCTGCTTCTCCCTCTCCCACTCCCCCTGTGTGTGTTCCCTCTCTAGCTGTCTCTCTCTGTCAAATAAATAAATAAAATCTTTAAAAAAAAAAACCAAAAAACAAAAAACCATCTGTCTGTAAAGTGGTCTACACGGGGAATTATGAGTGGATCCAAAGGCAGCTGAAACTTTCGTTTTCATGCTCAGACAGCCGGCCTGGGCGCTAGACCCCTGCTGGGGGCCTCAGGAGGGAAGACCGCAAAGCGCCCTCGGTGACAGGAGGGCTCCGTTCCACAGGCGGAGCCCGGGAAGGTGTGCGCTTCTCCCGGTCCGCCCCACCTCCTCCCCGCCGGCTCCGGCAGCCGGCCTCCAAGTCCCTATTACCTGTTCATCTTGTCTCTTTCGTCCACGCCGTGTTTCCCAAAAAATAGAATCTCCTGCAGTTTCCTTACGTTGCCCATGCTGGCAACTCTGTGGATCTTTCTGAGATCTTTGTCTCGGATGTTGTACCCCCACCCGAAGCTGTTGGTTCCAATTCTCTTCTCACGCAGGATGCCCGGGCCGTCCCTCAGCGAGCTGGTAACGCGAAAGGACGACCCGCCCTTCTTACTCCGGAAGCTAAAAAACTTCTTCATCGCAAACATTCACAAACATTTCCCCTTCCCCTCGGCTTTTCACCGCCTCTAGAGCCCAACACTAGCGCTAGAGATAAGCCAAACCCGCCTCGCCACTACATCACAGTAGCGAAATTCCCAGGTTTGGAATCTTTGAGCGCAGAATAACATAACAAAGCAATGACTCCAAACAGAAATGCGCTTGCGCACCTCACAGACCGGCGTCACTGCGAGTGCGCACAAAGGGTCTGCGGCCAAGGGTGCCCAAAGCGCATGTGCGAGGTCCAAGTTTCTCAAATCTCAGCGTTCGCTTGTGAGCCGGGCTGGGTTGCCCTTCAAACGGCGAGAGTAGGTTGAGCGTTTCTGAACATTTGCAGAAGTTAGACTCGCCGGTGAGGAAAAGCACTCTTCCTATACTACTGGGGCTAGAGTGCATGAAACTTCAGGATGCTGAATGCCTCGTTCCCCAGAAAACTTGCCTAAAAAAAGCTCTCCCTCAGTTTATTCCTCTTCCATATCCCTCTGGGCCCCAGCCGGTCTCCATGCAATTGAGCAGATGCAGCAATAGAAAGTCGTTTTCAGGGGCTCCGGGGTGGCTCAGGTGGTTGGGCTTCTGCCTTCCCCAGGGCATGATCCAGGGGTCCTGGAATCGAGCCCCAAGTTGGGCTCCCGGCTCAGCAGGAAGCCTGCTTCTCCCTCTGCCTCTGCCTGATGCTCCTCCTGCTTTTTCCCTCTCTCTAATAATTAAAATCGTAAAAAAGAGAATATACTATAGAAGATGTAGAGAATGATGCAGTTCATCAGGTTCTTTAAAAGGTAAACAGAAAATTACTACATGACCCAGCAATTTCAATCATAGAAATCTATCCAAGAAAAATAAAAACATGCGTCTGCACAAAGACATGTATACATCCAGGGAGAAGTAAGGAAGGAGAGAGGGAGAGGGAAGGAGAAGAGAAAAGGGAAAGGGAGGTGGGCAATTAAAAAATGGGATGATGAATGTGGACCAAGGGTATATGGGAGTTCCTTGTATTATTCCAGTAACATTTCTGTAAGTTTGAAATTAGATCAAAATTTAAAATTATAAAAAAAAAAGAGGCGAGGATATTGTATAGCAAACTCCCTCTATTAACTTCTTCAATGAAGACCATATACAGCTTAAAAGTTATTAGAAAACTGTAGGTAATTTTAATAAAATCACTTCAAGAATATAATTTGCTTGTAAAACCAATACAATGAGCTCTAAAATAATTTTTCTATTGAGTTAAATAAAGTCATCTGTAAATCCTGTAACAACATGTTCATATTCACAAAATCCAAATGAAAAGCAAACACAACTTTCCATTTCTAACATAGGGTAATTCAAAGTTCACT